>NC_092816.1:48509251-48799251 GCF_023375885.2 Dermacentor andersoni
CTCAAACGATCATTAAAACGATGCAAAGCTGACGTTACTCTAAATGTCGTCAAACAATAGGTGTGTTGATAAAATAGATACTTAAAGCTTACAACCACCAGAGAAAAGAAAACGTCCCTTACGTTGCTTTTCTAGTGCGACTGTTACTAACTTCACAGTTGATATGCATTTTGCACAGATGTATGTGCTTTGAACATGCATGTGAAACGTTAGATATGTGCTTGCCCCTTTTAACACAATGGCGCGGTTTGTGCGTCGTTATTCACAATAGCTTTAACACGCAATAACTTTCGAGAATACTCGTCTACTGAATCAACAAGCTGCTCTCAAGCTAAACCAGGTCGCTGAAGAGAACTTAATATTTTAGCAATGGCTGACAGAGGTTGGCGTGTTCAAAACTTGTTGATGGTTACGCACTCTTTCCGTATAGCAAGAAAAAAGATCGACGCTAACAAGCACACGCTGTACGTTTTGACTCACAGGTGCGGTTATCTTCAGCCTGCAAACCGGGTGTACCACCGGCGGCAGGTTTCGAATGTGGCTTCGTTCCGCCGAAGCGAGGTGACTGCGCTGTCAAAACGCATAATCAACGTGGAGGGGTTAAAACTTAGTCCCTCGGTGGCAGTGGCTAGCGAAAGGGCAGTGCTAAAGTGGCTGAGATATTCCCAGCGAATTGAAAGTAGCGCAAGTTTACGTAAGACTGCGCGACGGGCCCGCAAGCCGTCGCGTCGTTCTACGGCCGTGTAACTCAAGTTGGAGAACCATACCGTGACGTCGATGTGAATAAGATGATGCATGATCAAGAGGCAGCTGAAGCAAAACCATTGGTAAAGGAAACGTGGTGCATAATCTGAAAAAACGGAAAACTCTAGATAAACAGGAGCTCGTTCAAGTTATGTATGATAATGTTGTTAAGAAATAGTCCTTGTAGATTTCAAGAAAATGTTGTTTTGAATTGTTGCACCGACGTGCAATTATCAACGCGAAATCATGAATGGGTTCGATAGCGTGAACGGCTATAGCAGGAATGGCGGCCGTATAATCCCCGCAATATGCTGTGTCTAAAAGGCTGCGTGTTGAGCCAATACTGCGAGGAAAAAAATCGAAGGGAATGACCTTTCGGAGTGTTCGCTTGCCGAAGTTGGTTACGTGACGTAATGCTCTCTCCTAATTTATTTGTTTGCTCTGTGATCAGAACGTCCGTTCACCCTTCCATTCCTGCAAATATTCATGCACCCACCATAGTTCGTTGAGTCGAGGTGGAGCGACAAGTGGATGAAAGTGCTAGAATAGGGCGGTTAACTTGCGTTCAAATATCCGCACTATTGTAAGCAGAGAGCGAACAGACGAAACTGCGGCAGACTTGATCGCTCGCTCGCTGTACCTTGGGGCGCAGGAACAGCAGCGACACCAGGAGAGTGGCATGAAGATCCTCAGGTGGGAGATGCTGGGGCTTTCTTCCGCATCTGCTCAACAACAGATATGGACGCTTCCGTCGTCATATGGGAATGCGCGTACTGGGGCCGCCGAGTGTCTAGCTCTACGTGGCTCTCAGCTGCTCATTTGTAGTAGAAAACAGTGGGTAAAATGGTGGTATTACGTGATGCTACTATAGTAGTAGTAGTAGCAGTAGTAGTAGTAGTAGTAGCGGGTTTCCGCTCTCATGGAGTGTGATGTCTTCATGCTTTAACTGGGCGCTCGTTAAACCGTGCTTGTTAATACAATAAAAACACGTTAGCGGGTTAGCGGGTTTGAATACCAGATAAAATGCGTTGAAGAAAACAGACAAGGACGTTGCA
This sequence comes from Dermacentor andersoni, assembly GCF_023375885.2. NCBI lineage: Eukaryota > Metazoa > Arthropoda > Arachnida > Ixodida > Ixodidae > Dermacentor > Dermacentor andersoni. The sequence continues at coordinate 48,511,051 of NC_092816.1, forward strand.
GAAAACAGACAAAAAGCTGTCTCTCTGTGTGTGTTTCTTTCTACGTGTTCGTTCATCTGTGCTTACACATGATATTATTGTTAAGTTAGTAAGTGAATGTTAACAAGTTTACACGGCCGGTAAAAACAATATCATTACTTCTTATAGCTATCTAATAATTTGCTATCGCAATCATTGCTTCCCCTTTCGGGCGAGACTGCGACTTTTTATTTGTTAGCCCTGGTTTGTTCGTATTACCTGACGTTTCAGACGGCTTTTGTTTAACTTCTCCTCGTTCGTTGCTCAGTCTCACGTCGTTGGCGCCGTCAGCAGCCAGAGAGGTGAATGACAAAGGTCAAGAAGGGTTCTGAAAGTGCGTCCAGCAATTAAAGACTTCGTTTAACTTATGCCAACCTCGGTTCGCTGGTCCCACCTCCACGTGGCACGGGTGTAGAAACCCATCGATTCCACACGCGGTACCGTAAAAGAATTGACGCGTTGATTATACCTCGTCTTTTCCCATTGTGAGTCGGTAGCGGCATGAGCCTTTGCCGCCGTGTCGCGATAACAAGATGATGTTCAAGCGCTTCGGGTGGTGCGCTGGTCGGCTCGTTGCTACGCGCCCAGAGATTGTGTATGCTTAGAAAGCCGGCGAACAAACGAGCATCAAACGGAGCTATAAATAGGCATTTACACGGAAATTCCATAAAAAAAGCAGGTCTTTCAGTCCCCTAAGTGATTCGGCTAGCCTGAAAGGGGGACTGAAAACGCCCAGCCCTCACAACAGCTAACGCTTCAACACACTCGTAACCGCTTTGTGAGCTTTGAGTGCAAGTCATTTTTAGATGACTTCACAGGGATTTGGCTTATATGGGTACCTTGTAACCTGTTCCAGAAAGAAACAGCCTCTTTTCCAGAGTGTCGAAGCGACTCGCCATACGCATCTAAATGCAGGTCTCAATAAGGCACAAAGCGAGTCCCAGGGTAGATAAAATCAGTGGTACAGGCGTATTTAGCGTGAATGTAGTCGAAAATTAACTACATCGAACAGTGGTTCTACAAAGGGTGCATACCCGTAGATATAGATATGTTGAGGCAAAGCCTCCATGGAGTACACTGTTGGGAAATGGAGCAAGGCGTCTTCGGAGGCGTCCACAAGAAGCGAGTAGTAGTCGCACAGTATGTAAAATCAGCAGTATTGCAGTAACTAGTGATAACATAGTCAAAAATTAACCACATCGAAATGTACTACTGTACAGGATGCACCGCCGCAGATATAGACATGTTGAGGCAAAGCCGGCGTGCAGCACACTTTTGGCAAATGAAGCAAGGCGGCTTCGGTGTCGTCCACAAGAAGCGAAAAGTAATCGCAGAGTATGTGAAATCGGCGGCGGTACCGGCGTAATTAGCGCCAATATAGTCAAAAATTAACCACGTCGAACTATACTCCTGTAAAGGGTGCACCGCCGTAGATAGAGAAATGTTGAGGCACAGCCGCCGGGCAGCACACATTACGGAAGTCGAGCGAGTTCGCTTTTGGGAAAGGGAGCAAGGAGGCTTCGGTGGTGTGCACAAGAAGCGAGAATTAGTCACAGACTCTGTAAAATCAGCGTTATTGGCGTAATTAGTGCTAACTATATTTGCGTATTGAGCGAATATTGCTGAAAATTAACATCAGAAGATACCCCTGTAAAGGATGCACTGCCGTAAATTTAGACATGTTGAGGCAAAGCCATCATGAAGCCCACTTTTGTGAAATAGAGCACGGCGGCTTCGGTGGCGTCCACAAGAAGGTATAGTAATCGCAGAGTATATATATCAGTGATACTGGCGTAATTAGCGTCGATATAGTCGAATATTACCTGCATCGAATTATTCTCCTGTAAAACATGCACTGCCATAGATAGAGATGTTGAGGCAAAGCCACCGTGCAGCACAGTTTAGGGAAAAGGAGCGAGTTCGCTTTTGTGAAATGGAACAAGGCAACTTCGGCGGCGTCCACGAGAAGCGAGTAGTAGTCACAGAGTATGTAAAATCAGTGGTGTGGGAGTAATTAGCGCCAATGTAGTCGAAAACTATCCAATCGCACTATACTCCTGTAAGGGATGAACCACCGCAGATTTCGACTTGTTGAGGCAAAGCCATCCTGCAGCACACTTGTGGTAAATGGAGAATGACGTTTTGGTGGCGTCTACAAGAAGCGAGTAGTGGCAGAGAATTTAAATCTTTGGTATGGGTGTAACTAGCGCCAATATAGTCGAAATTTACCCACAGTTAGGACTGGAGTTTTGTGGCCAATGTGATTTCGAGTTGGTGTCGTGCGGGGGCAGTCATCAGGACAAGTTCAAGGACTGAAGAAAACCTTTATACACCTATTTACAAGATTTAAGGAACTCTGCGAACAGACTCTAGTATACAAGTAGCGGAGCCGAAGAGCGCACTCGATCGACGAGGCGGCTGGTGGCGACCCTCTCCCTAACAGTGAGCCGGCTTTGCCTTAGATCCCGTTGGGCATCCCATCGTCGGCAGGAACGAGGCAAGACCGGTGCTGACGTCAAACGCGTCGCTTTCCTCTTTCGTCGAAGCAGGCGAAGTCCCAAGATGCATAAAACGGGTCTCCACGGCAAGGGTCAGCACTTCTGGAAAATTCTGAAGGCTGCCAGTGGTGGTCAGGATCACATCAATCCGGGAACTTTGATGGGGTAATAGGTCACAAAAACACAGTTGAACTGAGAGTGTACCTTTTCCCCTCTCAAAGGTCAAGGTCTATTTGACAGCACAGAAATGTTGAGTGTTGTAAACCGGCGAGATCTCTGGCAACACTTCTAGGAATTTGGCAGTTCGTTTAACTCCCGTTCTCCTAACCTGATCGGCATCGAAGCGTGGAGGCCGCAGGTGCGCGGCGCGCTATTGTACCCCCCCCCCCCCCCCGTGTCGTTTTCGGTTGCTGAAGGGGGCGGGGGGGGGGGGGGTGCCGGTGGTCGGAGTATGGTTATTTGCACGGGCGAGGTCACAGCAGTATTTCAAAGCTGCCGGTTTGGTGGTGAAGCATTCTTGTCCTGATGGACATCCCTCGCACACCACATTGAACTAATTGAACTATACTCCTGTAAAGGATGCACCGCCGTAAATATAGACATGTTGAGGCAAAGACGTCGTCCAGCAAGCTTTTTGAAAATGGAGCGAGTTCGCTTTTGTGAAATTTAGCGAGGCGACTTCGGCGACGTCCACAAGAAGCGAGAAGCAGTCGCAGAATATGCATGACCAACGGTACGGGCATAACGAACGCTCGTCGGAAACTAACCATAGCGGACTCTGCTCCTGTAAATGATTCTACCGCCGTAGATTTAAACAGGTTGTGGCAAAGCCATCGTGCAGCACACTTTTGGGAAATGGAGCAAGAAAGCTCCGGCGGCGTCCACAAGCGAGTATTAGTAGCGTAGTATGTAAAACCCGCGGTACGGGCGTTGTTAGCGTCCAAATTGTGGAAAATTAACAGCATCGAACTATACTCGCGTAAAGCATGCACCGCCGTAGATTGAGGCGTGTTGAGGCAAAGGCATCCTGCAGCCGATTTTGTGGAAATGGAGCTAGGCGGCTTAGGTGGCGTCCGCAAGAAGCGACAATTAGTCGCAGAATATGTGAAATCAGCGGTACGTGCGTAATTCGCGCCAATATAGTCGAAAATTAACCACATCGAACTGTACTACTGTAAAGAATGCACGCCCGAAGATAAAGACATGTTCAGGCAAAGCTGCTGTGGTGCACACTTGTGGAAAATGGAGCAAGGCGGCTTTGGCGGCGTCTAGAAGAACCGAAAATCAGTCACACAGTAGATATTGTTATTAGTACAGGCATAATCAGCACCAATATAATAGAAAAGTGACCACATCGAGCAGTATCTCCTGGATCGGCGCACACAGGAAAAGAAAATGTCAGCCATGTGTTGACGTACAACCCAAAGAAAACAAGACAGATAGGGGGTTAAAACCAAGATTTAATGGCCGAATTATTTAAATCACCACGTACCTTCTTTACCGCCCACACTGGACTGACCTCCTTTTATGTTTTTATATTTTAGTGGGGAGGCAGTATTGTTCCTTTGTCGTTGCATAGCCTGCTGCTTCCTTTCACACTTCGGTCTAAATTACGGCGTCTGTTGTGTGAAGCAAGATGCTTCTTAGTTTTTCTGAAAAATTATTTTGTGCTCTATTGCCGTTGCACAGTTGCTACGAACTTCAAGACGCATTCACCTGACTGGCCACCATCGTCGCCTTTAGCAGCCATGTTATCATCATTATCACCAGCTTATTTCACCTGCCACGCGTGATATTAAGTGTTCCCATCGTCGACATTCTTCAGCAAGTTTATTGAACGACCTCGCCATCGGACGGAGAACCATACTGGTGCGTGCTCAATTCTGCTGACAAGCACAGTTTCTCCGACGGTGGCAGAAAGTAGAGTATGTTATACCCACTACGGCTGAAAATGCGGTGTCGCGGGTTGCGCCGTCTACGGACAGTGGCCGCTGGCGCTTCGGCTGCCTCGTCGGGACAGCCGGCGCATGTAGGCGCGCAGGCTGCGGGTCCTGTCGGAACCCTTCATGTGCGACGTGCTAGGCAGTACGCACTTCCCGCGCCAGTCGTCGCACTCGACGTCGAACAGCGCCACGCTCAAGTTCAAGGGACGGTGCTCCCTCTCCAGAGAGCATACCTGCGGACAGGAGAGACGGCAAGGAGAAGAAAGCAAAATTATTCGGCCACAGAGAAGTGAAGAAGAAGAACGGCGAATCAAGCGAACAAGACGGTACGAGAGCAGGCACTGAGCGAGGAGCGAGTGAAAGAGTGGGCAACAGAGAAGTGACGACGTCGGCTAGAGAGGAAGTGCTTGAAATTGCATTCTAGTTGCGCACGTCTTCTGCACAAAACATTTCCGTCGTCAGCTTTGCGTTTCCCTAAGATTTGCTCTCACATTTGAGCAGACATCATAGAAAGCTTCGTTTTAACACCGGTTCCCTCATCAGCATGCGATTCGCGAAATTGTTAACGATTCATTTGACATGTCCGGCGACAAATGTGTATGCGTTTGTCAATACATCTATCCGTTCCTTTCAGTTGCATGTTAGCTTTTTATTTCAGCAGTTTCCTCGTGTTTCTTTTTTTCCTTTTCTCATACGCGCAATACGAAGATGACTCTATAGTGTTTGGCTGCTTACAAGGACCCTCATTACTTCTACGCCTTGCATATAGGGTGCTACACAAGCCGACTATAGGAGGCGGCAAGCATCAGCGTATCGAGAGCCGTAGTACCACTGACGGGAAGAAGCTAAGATTTCCCACGAAACAGCTTAGGCGAACACTCGGGACGACGTTACGTCCACGGCTCGCCTGACGACGCGCGAAGGAGAAGCGCACAGCGCATGGAGTGACGACGAAACGGGCAACTGTGATTGCTAATCGCTCATTCTCTGAACAGCAAAAAATATGAGATCTGCAAAGGTAATAAAGCGGCAGACACTTCGGAATGACCGAATTCACCCGACGTTTAAGGCTATACTACTAATTTTGGATTCGCTATATTCAGAGTGACTGCTGGAGTTGTGAATCGACCTATGGACGAAAGAAGGGTCGACGGCTGGATGCATGCAACGACGGCGCATATTTGCCAAACAATCTGAAAGCATTCTCATTTGTAATCCCATTCAAATGTATTACTTGGAACAATGTTTGCAGATTTCGAACGGTACCGTAACGTCCATAGCATAAGAAAGACGGTGTTTACCTACCATGAATCATTGGTGACAGCCAGGTATGTTATCGTAAAGGTTTTCTTGTTGCTCTCTATCTCTCTCTCTCTTTACTGGAATTAACAGTTTATGGCTCAATATACAACCTGAACCAAGCCAAACTTTTCTTTCTTTCCTTTCGTTTTCTTTTGTTCGACCGGAAGTGATTATATCAGGTATTCTTCACTGAAGACAGGGGTTTCGTAGTCGGAGAACCATAACCGAAAAAAGGGAAGAAAATTACCAGCCTTTTTCTTTTTTAACCTTTTTTTTTAATTTTCTTCTCTTTCCATGCGACAGACGTTCCGAAATTATGCTTTGTTATTTCTTTTAATATAGAATATGGTACATCAGCTGAAACAAACAATCGCCATAAGAATTCACGCCAGGTGCTGCTTCAACGACGGAAGGAGCGCCATCGGAGGAGCAATGAAGCATGCGCAGATCGCCGAAGAAGAGATTGTAGCCGCAGACCGGCGTGCCAGAGGTTATTCGAGTACAAATCACGATGGCAGACAGACGTGTGCTGACAACGTGGTCGCCAATGGAAGTGCCTACTGTTATACGGCATGAATGGACACCTGTTCCGTGCATTGAAAGCCGCACTCTCGGGATGTCACTACCAAAACAACGCTGAGGTGGAGTAGGCTGTCCGATAATTACATGCATCACAGGGCACCGAGTTTTAACAGAGTCGTTTCTTGAAACTGGTTGCACGCTACGACAAATAAGTTAATGTCGGTGGTGCCTATGTGGACAAATAGCGCAAGGTGCATAATTCATGATGCCATGGTGTATTTCTTGCTGGCAGTAAGGCTTCCACGTGAAAATAAATGATGAAACTTGCTTCCGTAACGTCCCTCGTATTTGTAACATGAATGCTTAAACTATATATAACAACTCTTGTGCAGCTTGCTCGTTAGCATGACCCATCGTGGCCACGTGCACGGCGGATGTTCATCTTTTCGGAGCGAATCTTTCTTACTTTTAACGCAAAATGTGGTCTCATCGATGCACCTTGAATGCACAACATTTCGCTCCTTGAAGTCCTTCGTTTACGGCCTTCGGGTACACGCGCATTAGGTGTAATCTCGGCAGTCGGCAAACGCCAAAAAAACTATAGCAGGTTACTTGCCTTCCATCTCATCGTGTCGGCAGTGTCGTAGGTGGCCACGAGATCGGGCTTCTTCCACGAGTAAGCCGTGTGCTGTACCTTGTCGATCGCGTGGTTTCCGTAGAAGTCCCGCCTTTGGCTGCACATCTGAGAATTCAGAGACGTACGCACAACTTTACCATCGCAAGTATACGGCGTGAGCATTTTTTAAAGTTTTAGAAAATTTTCTTTATTTTTTTTTTTGTATATCGCCCTGTGGCAGGAAGCATAATCCTTGTCCTTGAGCTGAATTATTCGGAGAGGCGGACTTTACTAGCACAAATATCGATGTACGCATCTTACTCATTAATAGAAATTCACTAATTAATTTCTTAAATACTTTACGGCAAGTATTGCAAGTTACTAATATTGGCTGGTCAGCTTGCGACACGTATCCACTTGAAATGAATTTTCAGGCGGACACCGGTTTCGAGATATCATTTGCCAAAGGAGTGGGATGAAATGCATGGGCGTTCCAGGTAATTTCTTGCTTCAGTGCATAAAGCAGCATTTTGTTAAATAAGTGGAACAACCGTGCATCGTTAGAGGCGAGTATCTTAAAAACCGGTATCATTCTGGAAATTCCTTCCAAGTCGACACGCCTTGCAAGCTCACCGGCTTCAATTCGTAAATTGCAATGTGTGCCGTAATGTAAATAATCCAGAAGTTAATTAGTCATTATTTGTTAATAATTTGAGTGTGTTTCGATTTATTTTGCAAATAATTTCCGTCTCTCTAAATAATCCACCTCAAAGCTAGAATTATGTTATCTGCAACCGGTATCTCCTAAAGATTCCCTAAATGTTAAGAATGCTCACCCCGGTTATGTTGGGTTCACATAGCAATAAAGCATTGCATTGGGGTATTGGGCATTAGTGTGTGCTCTGTGACTGCGACTTCTTTACCTCCATTCGTCCAGGTTGCACTGAGCCGTTTTCTCTAGAAGCTTCATGGAGTGTACATGTATATTTTATTGGCCGATTTTGCCTGCTTAGTGATTCTCTTGTACGCACCATCCTATCATGTAATATCTTAAGAGATCTTAAGGCGGACTCCGCCTGCCCGCCAAACATCTTTTACAGCTAGGGGAAAAATAAGTTCACGCGCCAGAACCACGATCTGATTATGAGGCACGCCATAGAGGCAACAATTCGGTATAATTTTGACCACATGGGGTTATTTAACTTGCACCTAAATAAGGTACTCGTGCTTTATGTCATTTCGCCCCCGTCAAAATGCGACCGGCGCGTGGCCGGAATCGAACCAGCAACCTCGAGGGCAATACCGGAGCTACGAGGCTACCGCGGCGGGTAGTCGGGCGCTAAACTTCAATCCCACCCACGAGAAAAACGTTGAACGTCTCCGTAGCCTATGCATGCAACTTCTAATTGAGAAAGGCCAACTAATTGAAAAAAAAAAAACTGGTCTTTTTCAGGACAGCGCGCACATAACTTTTCGGTCATAGGTTGTCACCGACTGTAGTAAGTGTTAAACGACATTATAAAGCTTTGGAAGTGAGAAACGACCAGTCGAATGAGCCACAAATGTCCTTGGTCCAAGAGGAGCAACAGGATGACTCAGTATCTGGTTTCTCACGGTGAATTTGAGGAAATTAAACGTCTTTTTTACGTAGGCGCGGTCGGCAAAATGTTGTCCCCGCATGTTCACACAATTTAAAGGTTTGTTTGATTGATTGATTGATTGATTGATTGATTGATTGATTGATTGATTGATTGATTGATTGATTGATTGATTGATTGATTGATTGATTGATTGATTGATTGATTGATTCTAATGCCCCAAAGCAACACTGTGGGTTTTCATCATGACATAATAAATCTAATTGTACGAGCGTTCTTTCTGCATTTCGCCCATATCTATATGCGATTGCCGTGGTCGGTAATCGATACCTAAATCTCGAGATAGCAAGACCTCACATAGCCATTGAGCCTCAAAAGCAGGCACTGGTTTCATATAGATGTCTTACAGACGTCATATAGAGCAGTTTTTTTTTCTTCACAAGCCTTTTCGCCCGTAAATTCTACGTAAATCCTCTACTGACATGTCGCGGATTGCTTTAGTCTCCCAGTGGCCCTTTCATCTTCACAGCCTAATGCAGACTGTTCTGTGCATATTTTACCCTGGTTTGCAATCCTCACAGTGGGAAGTCTTCCGGCACGAGGTAACTTGTTAGGAATGGAGACCGACATTGAGCTGTTACGACGTCTTTTAAAGTCATCCAACTAGAGCGAGACACTGTCGCCACATGCTTAACAGAGTACCATAACGAGTGGTCGACACTAATCTTTATCCCCAAGTACATTTGCCGCAACGCTGTCTCGGAAGCCACGTTCATACAGTGCCGTGCTTTCTGCATGGATGGCGGGAATGTGGTAGAATGAGAGCAGCTCGTACATCCGCTGCGCAATTGTCGGCCGTATGGGCAGCTGTTGTGAACGCTCACTCACCTCAGAGGAAGTGGTCGTCGTGGTGGCGTTGTTCCGGCATTTGGCGCCAACGCGGAGTTCTTTTCTTGACCGGTATTGGCTCGTGCACAACGTGAACGAGACGACCAGAGGCGTGCGCCACACCCATGAAAAATTTCTGACATACGACATCGTGCCGGCCTGTCGAGATATTACTAATATCAGGTTTGAATTTGTGAGAACAATCACATAGAGAGAAAAAAAAATCTAGCAACCAACTGCTACCAGGAGGGGCACAATCAACGCGTGCCTGCTCCAAAAAAAAAAGAAAAAGAAGTGCATAGAGAAAGGCATAGTCATAGTAAGTGAAAAGTTGAAGACAGATTGAAAACTAGATATCCGGGTGGTTAGGCGAACATTTTCACATTTTTTTTAAAGGTTGCCTGCAGCAGATATATCACCGTTCTAGTTCATGTGGTGGCGTACTCGAAGTGGCGGACACTACTTGCCCAAAAAACTGAAATGCATAATCTACTAATTAAGAAAATAAACTAATTTTATAACTAATTACGTGTCGGATTATATTGCAATTTACAAATTCTAGCGGTGGAGTTCTCAGGAACGAGTTCTCAGGATGACGCCAGTTTCGAGATAGTAATTCCCAAGCTTTCAGGAGAAATTCATTGGCGTTGCAGTTACTTTCTTAATAAAACGTCGTTTTATGTATTCAAGCGCAAAAGTAACTGGACTGCCCACCATTTCTCCGCAAAGATCGAGAATCAATATCTCGAAAATGGTGTAATCCTGAGAATTCGTTCCAAGTAGATCCTCCTTGCGAACTCCACGGCTAGAATTTGTAGATTGCCATAATGACCATAAGGTTATTAGTTAAAACGTTAAGTAGTGAATTTTTGTTATTAGTCAATTATGCATTTCAATTTTTCGTGCTAGTAGTGTTCGCCGCTTAGGGTGGGCCACCTGATGAGCTAGAATTGTGCGATCTGCCGTAGGCAACCTTTAAAAATGTTTGAAAGTGTTCGCTGAAACACCCGGTATATGAAGGCATATAGGGGACATAACAGTGAAGGTCGCGAGAAAGGGTTCCATGCAGAGAAGAGATACTTATAGTAGACGCAGAAATATACCGCGTTCCTCTCGAATTTTTAGATGCAGGCGAGATGAGGTAAAATTACGAATTATATTGATAAAGCTTCGTAGCAGAGGTACACTTTGATATCTGCGCAGTAATAGTTGATACGCTATTATTAATTATAGCTTTACTCAATAATCTGGCGTGTTATTAGATAATTTGGGGAAGTACTGCATTGCTACCGAATCGAAGTCTGGCAATACTAAAAGCAAAATCTTTTCATAGAAGCCCTGCATTGTACGTAGTTGACACGAGCTTCGAGAAATACGCTCTCGAGGTGTGGGACGATATGTGCATCACCGTATTCACCTAACGTTTCCGCACTGTGGAAAATTACAGTGCGGGGACTTGATTGATTGATTGATTGATTGATTGATTGATTGATTGATTGATTGATTGATTGATTGATTTTAACATTCCAAATCAATAAAGTCTCTATGAAACGCCACGGTGCAGCAGATTACTACTGAATAATTTTGGCCACCGTTAACTGTGACAACAATGCACTTCACGACACATTTTTGAGTAGCGTAAAAGCATTCGCTGATGCGTTCTTACCATTCCCATGAATCGAAGATTATTTTTCAACTTATAAGGCGCAGGGCCGGCGGTACTGCATCCGTCGGAGAGCATCAGAGCTTCCCGTTGGGTGATGTGAGTGCGAAGTACGAAGGCACTGATCGGAAAAGACCTGTCGGCAGAGGAGGTGTTCAATCTGAGCAAATTTGCCGAAATCAAACACTCGGAACACGCTGCTGTCTCTTGTAGAACGTTCGTGGAAAGTACGGTGCAAATGCGTGCCACAATTGCACACGCCCCCACCCCTATAACGTGAGCAAGCAAACGCAAAAGTTTTAAAGAGGTGTTCGAATAGCGAAATCACTGAATCGAACAAGAATAATAACGCACCCGACGTGGCGTTCGAGGGCCTTGAACAACTCCTTGTTCGTGGACATGCGGAGATGGGTGCCCAGGATGACGTACGCCTTGCGCTGCCTCTTCGCAGCCATTTTCGACGCCCTCCGGCGGATATTCTCCTGGATACTTTTAAACTTCTACAACAAGAAAGAAAAATGCACAAGACAGTTACGCTTTTTAAGCATGGCGCTTTCACTTGACGGTGATATAGACGCCCGCCCATCTTTAGGTGGTGGTGGTGATGATGATGATGATGGTGATTAGGATGATGATGATGATGATGATGATGATGATGGTGGTGGTGATGATGATGATGATGCGTGGCGTTCAATAGCGCAAGGGCCAGGGCTGGCCAAAGAGCGCCAAGCAAGTGACTTGAGAGCGGGGTGACGAAACTTCGTCCGTGAGAAATGCAATAACGCAATAAACACGGGAAACAAGAAAGATGCTCCAACAAGTTCATTTACTTTCCTTCTAGCTTGTCCAGCCAAGAACGTCACATGTGGCTCACTCAGTAACATTATTCAGGGCCTGGTATTAAAATTACCATAAAGCGTTATTTATCTCAGTAGTAACCTGTCAGCAGATGAAAAGGGTTTCAAACTTATTGAAAATATACACGTATAAAAGTCATCACAGGAAGCTGTGGGCCCCGTAAGAAAAGTGAACGCTTACACAAGTAATTAAGTCTGAGGATGAGAAACGTTTCCGGTAATATCTTCTTGCATAGCATATTGTCGCAGCAGCCTAAAGTAAAACGTGATTTCGTCGGACTTTGAAATACAAGTCTCAGTTGCAAGCAGGTCAAGTTGAATGCATCTGACACCAACAGTGTACCTCAAGCACTCCAAAGGCTTTGCCCACAACGCCGTCCGGGGGCGTGGTGTCGTCGGGCTTGATTCGCAGGTCGAGGATGGCGTAGTGGTAGATGTTCTTGTGCATCCAATAGTTCCTCATCTTGTCCTGAGCTCTTTTTCGTATAAGGTCGTCCATAACTTTAGGCACTTTTCTGAAACAAGTACACAAAAGTTTTTTTCCATGTAATATTCATTCGTTGATGACGTGTGGGGCTATGTTTTACCCTTTTTTTTGTGCAGGATAGAATAAATAGGCTCTTACAATAGCTAATTTAGGAAAGCCGTGCCTATGGTCAAATCGTTATCACACACTTTGCAACGTGTCTGTCGGTTGAGTCTCGTTGTGTCACAAGTTATGTGTCGAGAACTATAGAAACATTCAGCGGTGCGCTTGAGATTGTTAGCCGTTGTTCTATCTATACGAGGGACGACATGTTGACGTAGCAGTAAGAGCGCCCTCGCAGTTACCAGGCGTCTCACAACGCCGGCGTAGCAGGCACACACGTGGGGCTCTTCAAGTGGAGTTTCTACACTGGCCTGGTGAGGAGCGCCGACAAATAGGTAGGAGGGGACGCGCATCGATCCTACACATGTCGCATGCGGCGGACGACCGTTGGAATTCGTAGTTTCAGATTTACCTGTTTGCTCAGACCCCCTGAGTGCAGCGTGTTGTGGCATATGCACATAACTGTAAAGCAGGAACGCTAGAGTGTTTGTGAGAACTACGATCATGACGGCAGCGGAAGGAGGAAACGCTGCAGTCTTTTTCACTGCGAGTCGCACTGGCGCGTCTCGCGCGGTTCTCGAAACCTTCTAACCGTCTACGTCAGGGCTGTGACAGCACGTTGACGGCGACGGCGCCAACGGCAACAACGCACCTCGATTGCCCGTACAAGTGCAATAATATAAATGTAACGATGGATCCCGCACGTTCCTGTGAATCGGTGATAAGCGAAGTGGTCGGGTGCTTACTGAAATGTGTTCACCTCAACTTATTCCCTTTTACTCAGCGTTGCTCGTTTATTGCGCACACTGGTCACGTGTTGTTCCCCTCAATCCCTTTATCCACATTTGGCCGGCTTCTTCAATTTTCTATTGCCGACCTCTTTGCTTCTCGCCTCTTGTTCTCTTTGATTATTCGAGCATCCACCCAGTGGTACACACCCATTTTAGGAGTAGAATTTCTCACTATATTACCCAGAGGGAAATCTGGCGCTGCTGCGCTGTGGTATACGTGAAAATACCGGTATATTGTGATTTAGGATTGGTATCGTTCTCGGAGAGCCAGGACGCTTTGAGACCCGCCTGGCTAGCACCATTCCTTCTGTTACAATGATTCATTTCCTACTGAAACAGCGCGTAAAAAGCAGTTTTAGCTTTGTTATTTCAGAAAAAGTTGTTTTGTTTCATTATGAGGACTTGTTATTGGATGTGCAATTTTATCAAATGTAAAAAGGATCAGCGGATCGTTAAAGTTGAAGGACAGACGACAAGATTCGCGCTCGCTTTGAAACAGCTTATCATCTGTTATTGCTTTTTTTCGTTTAATTTTGCTTTGTAGGAAGCAAACTTCATTGAAAGATGGAATACGGGTGAATGAAAATCATTTATGTAGACTTTAGTTTAAGAACGCATTACTTGTTTAGCGATATCCACAATTTAGACCAAGCCTCGTACAACATCAGACAACACGAGCCTCTCACATCCATATACCTATGCAGGAATGAAAACGTAAGGAGGGAGCAATCGCGCAATGCGATTGAAGCCAAACCTGGTGGCCCAATACGTGATTGCACGTCAAAGTGTGCGATTGGCTTTAGTGTTCCCGCTCTTCAGGCAGAGCCACGGCAGGGCAGCTGAACAAACGCGAACCGAATAGAAACTACTGGCATAGCTTTTGGCAACCAAACGTCTCAGCAAATCTCGATTCTTGACCCGTGATCTCGACGCAAGAGGTCACGAGCTGGGCCACCACTTAGCAAATGTATAGGCTTCATGGAGTGTTCGCTTACCGAGGGTGGCTGCGTGACGTAGTGCTCTCTCCTAATTTTTTCCTTCCTCTGTGCATATACCGTCATTCCCATGACAGCACAGAGCACTTTATAATTCTAAACTCCCATAGACAGTGGTGCCAGATTTCCCTCTAGGTAATATAGTGAAAAACTCTGATTTTAGGCGTTTGGCCCAGGACGTTCAGACACACCCCAGTGTCACATTCCCACCTCCACGTACCCAAGATGTGCAATCGGCAAGACAGCAGCAAAAGACAGCAGACAAAACTCGCTAGGTGGGAAGAAGAGGCCGAGAGAGCCTAGCCTTAATATGTGTGATATGCTCATAAATACAACGGGGATAATTCGCATTAAGCACAACTGGAATAAAAAAATTGGATATAATTGATGTGCTTCTCTTTGAAACTACTTTGTGGCTTTCATAAGCAGAGATATACCTGCAGTTCAGACAAATAGTATAAAAAAAGAATAAAAGAAATTTGTGCCACTGTTACGGCTGAAACAAAAGAGCCCTAACTGTATATTACGTCCAGGTTATCGAACCAATGTTTCAGGGTAAGATTAGTGATGGGTACTTGAAAAAAATATGCGTGGCTCTGCTGTCGGAAACATGGCAGACCAGTGGAGCTGGGGGAATGCCAGTGAAGTAGTGCCAAACCGCACACAAGACACACGAGCGCCTGCAATGGCGTCCGTGATTCGCTTGCCAACTCCGTACTAGACGCCGCGGTTGTCTCCACTCTGTGTGGAGTGGCGGGCAAGCAGGACATCGATGCACCCTGTATTTATGAAACGGAGCCGCCGGAGAAGAACGCCCTAAACGCGCATGGGCAGGCACGTAAAGGGATACGCTAACATCTCCAGCCAATGGCCTTGCCCGATCTTCATTACTTTCGCGCGCGAGGACGTCCGTCCCGAACGGCTCCGTGACAATGTGGCAAAGCACGCGTACTTGAGAGGGACGTGGATGCCGTAGGTGGTCTTGACCGCTTTGGCGGCCTTGTCGAGAACCTGCTGCGTGGCCTTGTCACCGTCGTTGAGGAAGGTGTCGCCGCCCTTAGGCAGCGCGTAGAAGGGCACCAGGGCCACGTCACACAGGCCGTCGAGCCACATCGGGCCGTACTCCTGGGTCCGACCACCGAGCACGCACACCAGTGACCGGCTGGGTAGCAGCTGGGGCGAGTGACCGGTCTTGCGCCCAGTGGGGTTCGTCCTTGAACCTGCGACGCCGCCGCGCACAAGCGTGTGGCAAAGGAAAGGTATTGATTATGCCGGCTCTATGCTCAGTGCTCGCCAATCGCATACCCGTCGCGGTAGCTTATAGTAGGTATATGCCGTGTTGCTCCGCCGAGCTCGTTATGCGTTCGATCAATCGATCGATCGATCAATTGGTTAGTCGATCAATCATTAAATCAATTTTATATGTTTCTGAAAGTTCTGTAAAACAGTGAAATGCCTAATCGACTAATTAGCAAACAATCGCTAATTAATTTTTTGACTATTTACCTTATGGCACATACTCCAACTTACAAATTCTTGCGGGTGAGACTACAAGGCATATCCACTTGAAAAGAATTCTGTGGAATTTACGAGATGTACACGGTCAGACTTACGGTAAGAATGCACTGTCGTTCCAAGTCAGAAGCTAGAAATGGTTTTATTTAGGCATAAAATGAATTACAATAATTTGTGTATACAGGAGGAGGTCTCCTAGTCAGAGACTGTGGGACCTGTGGGACTTTTCCAAGTGGACATGCCTTGCGAAATCCGCAGCCAGAATTTGTACATTGAAGTATTGGCTTCTTATGATACGATCAATAGATGTCGGGGCGCTCGGTTACCTTTCTTCTCGTTCATAAAATTGAAATATGTGTCATAAGGTAATTGCTTAAAAACTGAATAAGTGATTTGTTGTTGAATATTCAAATATGCGTTTCAATATTTTTTTTGCGCGTGTAATGTCTGCCTCATTGAGTTGAGCAGCTCATGTGCTAGAATTGTGTGATCTGTCTTCGGCAATATCTTTTCTCAATTTTGAAAGTGTTCGTTAAAACACCCGGCATATACTTGGCCGCTACATTTTTCGATGAGAGTGCAGTGCAAAGATCCCTCGTGTGCTTAAATTTATATGATCCGCGTTTTATAAGGAACCCCAGGTTGTCAAAATCAGATCGTGTGTCCCAGATTCTGGGTCCCAGAGTCCCCAGAATTACTTGTTCAATCCAGTGCAACAAAAGCCATGAGGGTTTGTGTCAGCCAGTCACTGACGAAAACTGCCTACCTGTGTTCCAGAAGAAGGGCTCGCCAATTGTGCGCTAGGAATCCTTCAGTGACGCGTCGCGCGGAGGGCGATTAGAGGCGGACAATGAAAAAGAAAGAGAGGGAGGTGGGCGGCGCTTGTTTTTCCTCTTCTGGGTGGCTGACCGTGACCAGTAGCTTTTCAAAATTCGTCATTGTGGCGTTCACGCTCACAATTTCCAAACTACACCCAGCGAGCTATAAGCGACGTCGTAGCTGTAAGGCTACGAAATAATTTTTGACTACATGGGGTTCATTGAGGCGGCCGTAGTGCCGGACGCGCGAGTGTGTTTTTCTTTTTGATTTCGGCCCCACCGAAATCCGTACACCGCAGCCGGGGTCTACCCTGCGGGATGGCGCTCAGCAACGCTATACTTAACGCCATCGCCACTGAGCTATCGTGGTGGATAACGGGTGACGTATAGCGAAAGTTTGAAGTGTGTAGGCTCATCGCACTCTTTGCAAACGATAATTCAATGCCAGCAGCATGGCTTTGAATACACGTCCTCACGCAAGCTACAGGCGCCGAACGCTGAGGCTAGCTGTCGTAATCCGTACATAACCTCACCAATAGAAGATAACTCCACCCGGATAGTTTCAAATGTATAGGCCTCACTCGGAAAGACGGGTGGTCACGTAGATGTCGCGCACGAGCTCAACAGTGGATCGAGTGTAATTTCAGAGAAAGTAAAGCATTTCCTCCGTAAATACTCTCGGGATGAGTTTCAATTTCAGTGCAACCCAATAGCCAATGTACTTCACGTCGGCTTAGACGGCAGCGTTTAGGTAGCAATTCTTGGAGCGTTCGATCGGTGCGCCGCGCTGAGCAAGGAAAGTGTTTCAGCCTTGTTGCGACGCTTAGGAGACTCTACTCTTGCAGCAAGGCCAGCAACACGTGCACACGCAAGCCAACTAATTTTTAGCGCGGCGTATAGAAACTTGGTAACTTCTGACATAATTAAGCATTGATTAATTTGCAGGGCACCACTCGAGTACTTTACAGGGTGTTTTCTTTTTCTTTCTTTCTTTCTTTCTTTCTTTCTTTCTTTCTTTCTTTCCTGCTTTCTTTCTTTCTTTCGATCATACAGAGCTTTAAAATTCGCCTGTGGCAGATAGCGTAATTGTAGTCCTTGAGCTGGATTACTCGAACCGACAGACATTACACGCCCAAACATTCAGATGCGTCATCGACTAACTTTTTAAAAATATTACTAATTAACTTTCTAACTGATAATTTTGCGGCAGATATTGCAATGTAGGAATTGTAAACCCGGTGAGTTTGCAAGGCGTATCCACTTGGAACGAATTCTGAGGATTGCACGGGACTTGAGCTATGTGCCGTGAAACTTGCGGTAAAAATGCACTGTATTGTTCCACCTGCATTTTTAACAAATCACCGTTTTGTTCACTGAAGCACAAAAGTAACCGGTACGCTCATGTAGTACTTCATTGTACACTTTGGGAATAAACATACTGAAATTGGTGGCACCCTCAAACTTCGTTTCAGGTGGATACGACTTTCAAACTCATAGGCTACAATTCGTAAGTTGAAATATGTGCCGAGTAGTAAGTAATAAAAAGTTAATTAGTGAATTTGTTAATTATTCAATTATGCATTTTTATTCCTCGTACAAATGATGTCTACACGTTTGAGTAATCCATCTCAAGGAATATAATTGTGTTATCTGCCACAGAGGCAATTTTTGAAAGTTCTGTGATGTATGTATGTATGTATGTATGTATGTATGTATGTATGTATGTATGTATGTATGTATGTATGTATGTATGTATGTATGTATGTATGTATGTATGTATGTATGTATGTATGTATGTATGTATGTATGTATGTGGAAACACCCGGTATTATAGACTGCGCGCAGAGCATGGACGCAGCGCCCATGTGTGTGCGTGGCGGCTTCAATAGCACCCCCGTCCTGTGGTCGTGCCCCTCGGACTCGTTTACGGCGCGTCCGATGATGTGCGGCTCATTTTCGGTGGAGACCACGCCCTCGTACTCTTCTGTGGCCTCCAGACGGGCGGCGCTTCCGACGTTGGCTCTGAAAACGGCGCATGCGCAACAAGAGCTTGTGAACGTGGTCTCTATATATGGCAAACGCTCGCGCTTGATTACGCGCCGGTAATAGTGGCAAGCACACACAAAATAAAAAGACGTTACGTTAAAGAAAAAAAAAATGGCTGTGGCTTAGCTAAGGTTAAGCCCAGGATGCGAAGCATACTAGCCTTCATTTTAGTTGTTGAACCACTGTTTAGCCTGGTGAACTGCTGTTGCTTGGCTATATTTGGTTCGGCTAGACGAAGAAACAACTCATGCGTTACTCTGCTTCGCCTTCAAGAGTGGAACGCGACAGCGTTCCCGTCGACCCGCCAAGGGGTGTAAGACAATGGGCTACGGCGCAGCGACTACGCGCCCCGCATTGGACGCGGTGAGCGTCGAGCAACGCAGCGTTCGGCGCGGCAACGAAATGTGCGCCTGAGCAAGCGACGCACGCCTGAGCCTTAGAAACAGCTCGTTTCTACGGCAACACCGCATTCACTAGAGGCGCTTTTGTACCGCTTTGAAGCATCGTACTCGTGGCTCAGTGGTAGCGTCTCCATCTCACACTCCGGAGACCCTGGTTCGATTCCCACCCAGCCCATCTTGCAAGAGTTGAGCCAAAGCCACCTAGAAACAAGCGCAGCTGCTTATATACCGCCGCGACGCCGCGAGCGACGGCGCGACTTGGAGCCCCGTTTCTCCTCTGTCGTGACGTCACGGTGTCACGTGGTATTGAAGGCGACACCGCCGTGCCTGAGGAGCTGGGTTGAGCTCTAGTAATATGCTTCGCATAAAAAGGAAAAAAAGAAGCGCCATTTCGAAGACACCACCCGAGCTTATGTAGACACATCTTGTATTCGATGTACTTTTTCAAGGTTCCTAATCTTACAATTTCCTATAAAAAATCCCTAGAGTGAACCCTGACGCTGAGGGCGTTCAGCTCATGTTGCCATGCGCTTCTGTACAAGCGTGAGGTAAAATTGATATGACGACCGAGACAAGGACGACAAGGGGCAAGCTATACCAACTGCTTTATCACTGCCTGCTTTATCTTCCTCACGCAGGACTCGAGATCAAGCTGGCAATAATAGTCACGTAAACTGGAACCATGCACCTTGTGATGGTTAATTACTGGCTGAATATCCGCTGTTTTGTCATTGTGTTCTTGACTTTTTCAACTTTATTTTTCTTCTTTCTAACCAACAGGCATCTGCACACGCTTATTGGACCGCATCCCACGTATGGTCAGCGTTTCATTCACAATAGGCCAATTGGTGGTTTGCGCCTCGTCACCTTTGTCTGGTGTGTCCTATCGTGTTGCTAGTTTTACTCGATTGTGTTCGACGCATTAAAAGATCAACGAGTTTCTCGCTTTACTCAACGTCTGTTCCATCGGCTACATCGTAAGCCAATTGGCACACATTAACGTGCTTTCTCTATACACATCACGTCCTGATACCGTTTACGGATGTGAGGGTGAGATATACAGACCGATTTACGCACTCAAGGACCCTCAGGTGTCCTTTAGGGTGTAAGAAGTTTTTGGAAAGACGTAGTGTCGTGCGTCAGTGGTGGCTGCGCCCGAGCCTAGCAGATGCTGTCATAGACGTCGTTTCGGGATCCCACAATCGCATCCGGCGTATTCAACCTACAATTCGATCCGATACGATTAAAATATTTATTATAAAGGATGCCCTGTGACCTAAGATGGTGGCAAGAGATCGGGTGAAAGGAAGGATTACCTGCCTTCTCAGCGAAGGACAGCAAAGTGTTAATTCTTCTCGTGACGTCTTCTTGCGATTCAAAAGCTTTTGCAGCTTTTGCAGGTTGGCGCTGCCACTGTACGGGCCGTGCATTTGGACATCACCTATTGCCTGACGTCATGCTCCCTCTAGCATTTATCATGTCTCCGTACCAGCACCCATGCGCTCATGTCGTGACGTCATTACAGGAAAGCTAAATCAATTTATGCGCGTTATTGTCTTTCTCTCTCTTGAAAGTTACGTGTAGTGGCTGGCTCTTTCCGTCAATCCCCCGCATGGTTGAGGTATCTCGAGATCCGTTACCGTTGACGAACATGAACAGGTTGGATCCGATGAGAAAGAACACCAGCAGGCCGGCGACGGCGAAGAACAGTGGCGGTGTGCAGCTGCGGGTAAGAACAGATGCACTCATTAGGAAGAATTTGCCCGTATCAGCGCAAAAGCTCGTCCTAGCTAATATTAATTCCATCTTCTAGCTCTTCTTTCATTGTGAAAAAAACGTACAGTGCCAAGGACAAGGACTGCGAGAGAGACAAACTCTGCGCTGTTGATGAACATGAACAGCGCTGTGTTTGTCGTCTCCAGCAGTCCATGCCCTTGGCGCTGTACGTTGTTCTTACCGTGAATTACCAACTAGCCCAAGCAACCACCCTACTTCTTTTGTCGTGCGTTGGGTTTGTTTCCGAAGCCCCAATTTCTAAAAGTGTATCTCCAAATTTGCTGCGACAACGGTGAGCTGGCGCTTGATCGCCTTTCACGTGCACCACCTCGACGTCTTCTAAAAAGCTTGGCGCGTCTCGTGAGCTAGCGAAGAGATATAGGCCTCCAAGATCTCCGTTGTGTAACAACGCGGCGAACCTTAGCTTTGGGAGGGGATGTCTCACCTTGACAATACGAGAGGCAAACATTTTACATATCCTCGTACGAAATATAATATCATCGTAAGGTACTATACGTGGGTTTCTGGCGGTACGTAGAACTCATTTGAACAGTACACCACATTAAACTGCATAAACACTGTCCCTGTTTGTACCTTCAGTGAATTGATTTCGTTATGAGAGGTTCGTAAGCTGGAGAATAAAAGTAACATGTGTACTTACAATTTCACTGCGTAACAAAAGGGTCACAAACACACACTATTACTCTGTATCCGTCACTGCGCGACGCTTTAACACCGCCCTGAACTAGTACCCGTGCCTACCTTTCTCATCAGTTACGATTATGGACGCCTGTGACGTGTACTCGCCGTCTGAAAAAATGAAAATCGAATTATGGCAGGTACGTTAGAGCGACCTCGTCCTGAGCGCTAGAAGTCACGTTCGTAAAGCGGATCAGGCGTCGTCCGATTGTGTTTTTCTTTAGACTAAACATTCTTTTACAGGCTGTTAGCGTAGCGCACGTGAAACTTTTCCAGAAGTGTTGTAAGGCGACGCTGACATACTACTTTGCCACTATTGTCCTAAGTTTGGGAAGACAAATAAAAAAAATGATTATTTATTTTTGTTCACTGGTACCTTGTAAACACGGTTCTTTATATGGTAAATTTGGAGGCAGTCACATTTTAAGGCACCCGTTCTCCAGAAGTTCTGAGATTCGCACTGAATTCGAGGCATTCATAGTCTAGTTTCAACTCGCAATACAAATATTTTCGAAACTGAGCGCGCCCGAAGCATCAGAAAGGCAGCCCCACTCTTACGTCACACCTAAACGCCCTGCGACGAAGTGCGTAAAGAAGCTCGAATGCCAGCACGAGACGGAAAATGGTGATAAGCGGTTCGTTCGTGCTTGCAAAATGACTTACCGTTGTGCCTGGCTAGCATCAACCGTGACGTGCCACGATTGAAACTTCGTCGCGCACTTTGTCGCGCACTTCGTCACGGAGTGTTTCCCTGTGACATAATAGCGGGGCTGCCTTTCTAGCGCTCCACACGCACTCGATGCCGATATTGCCTGCACTGACCGTTAAAATTTGACCATGATTATCTGAAACTAAGTGTGATTTCCAGAAATGAAAAAAGAAATTAATGGGGGTGCTAAAACATGATGATATTCGAATTAGCCCCAATGATCTAACAAATTAACGAGTAATTACTGAATTCTAATAAGGGCACGAATTAACGAGTTAGTTAATTCGGTTTATCAAATTCTTACGTCAGTAGCGTCAAACTATGCCCGCTTTACCTTAAATCTCTTATGCAATGACGCAATGTGCGCTACACTCATATACTTCTTAGTTTGACATCTGCATAGGTTTAAAAATAAAAGCTACATATGCGGTGCTCGTCAACTCTCTATATTCTTTGTATAAAGGTCAAATTATACGGACATATATATTGTAGCTGCTCTTCGACCACCGTTTATGGAGCCGGTTTATGTGTTGGACGTTACGTATGTATATAAATCTACATTTATTACCGACTTGAGACATGATTAACTAGCCCAAAAAAAGACATCGGACGACAGCGAGGAGCGCACACGACAGAACGCCAAACTTCAACTAAATTTTTACTGCAGAGATACATAGGATGCATGGGATGCGCAGAATCTCGACACAAGTTAGCAACATTCCTTTTTCTCTTCCCCCTCTACCACAGGAGTCATCGCAACAAATACATGGACAGGTTACTCTCCAGATAGGAACGCACCTCCTTGGCGCTGGCCAGGAAGAGGGTGCTTACACCCGCTCTTTTGGTAGGAAACGCTTCGTGTATATCGACCTGCCTCCGGAGCCGCTGGAGCACCCGAGGGCTTTGAAACTGTGCGGTGTAGCTTTTCTGATCTCATCACCTACGGCATTGATGTCCACTAGCCGCTATTGCACTGACAGCTGCCCTATGCTCCCTCAAGCGACCGTTTGACCAATATGGCGTACCTTTATATATATATAAAGGCGTACCTTGGCGTACCTTTATATATATATATATATATATATATATATATATATATATAGATGTATATGGCTTCATGTGGTTGCGTGCACTGCAATATATGTGCCTAAGCACACTGCGGAGACCACCTCTACGACCTCACCACCATAGTATATACATCACTGAAAGATGCGCGTGTTTTAAGCAGGATCAAATGTCTGTCGCAGCAATTTTTCCCCATATACATAGAGCAGGGCTTCCTAGGAAAAACCCTCAGAACAACATTCCATCCAAGTATTTCGTATAACTTTAGTTACACCAACTATAAGACGAAAAATGCTTTCGAGTTCTGCTGATCACTGCTGCAAATTCGCTTGCCGTGGATCGTGGGCACAACCCAGCCAAGAATGAAAAAAAAAAGAAAGGAAGTTACAGCTAATACTGCGACGTCGTAAACCGGAGCATGACAGCACAGTGACGACGTGCCGCCAACTTAACTCACCTTCATCTGCGGCCGTGATCACAGGCTCCATCATGGCTGTCTGTTCGTTATCAGCATCTGAAGATACGAATGTATGGGGATGTCGAGAACACATCGGGCGTGTTCTTAGAACGATAACAGTTGAGAACCAGAAAGTTGGTAGTAGGTAGGGGGGGGGGGGGGGGGGGGTCTGTTATTGAAAAGCAGGGATGAAGCACGGACACAAGTTTAGAACAAAATGAAGTAGAAAGGTTGCTGGTGTCGTCCTTTCTGTTCTTACTTGTCTCGGTGTTTGCACGCCTTCCTTTCAGTAACGTGAGTAACGTGTTGTCAAAACATGTTTGACCAAATGCGATCCCGTATACTTATATCAACCGGTCCTAAATATTTATTACCTTACGAACGGTCTTTTCTCAACTAACATGGGCAAGGCATCGGCGCTCCCTGTCTAATACGATACTAATGTCTAACGCACTCTATAGATAGTCGGCGAAATATGCGATAGCCTGCGCGAATAACGCTGGTAAAGTAAAGGAAGCGAAACAACGGCTCTCTAAATAACCAACGCGACATGTGCTGTTACCACTGGCTTTTTTACTAGCGTGCCTAACAGCCAACCTCGCCAGGCCTCGCTATCAGGTCGTTTTGGAACTCTGCAACATCATTCGCGGAAAACCGAGGTAATCGCAACGCGAATAATACCTGTAAATGTGGCAATTCGCTCGTTTCTTTTTTAACTTCCTCGCTAACATGGCAGTTAACTATCCGGCCCGTCATTCCTCGAAAAAAAAAATGATTATCCGCGCTTACCCATAGCAGGCACCGGATGATCCGTAACGGCTGAAGACGTGAGAGAAAACTTCTTCTTCTTCTAATTAATGCAGCGCTCGTGACGAGAGCCGACTTTCCCACGTCATCGACTTTTTCTTTTAAAAATTGGAAAGGAAACGTGTTCTTTTGAAACACAAATACGTTTTGTGCTGATGTGTCGATCGCGGGTTTTAACTAACCGCGGTTTCGGTTTCAGTGACAATGTAGTGCGTCGATGACACCACACCTGACCTCGGCGAAAATCTGAGCCATCCACGCTTATAATAATACTTTGGTGACAAAAGAAATACTCCCTTGTTAGATGCTGCATATCATGTGTCGTCGTCGTCACAATTAGCCTATATTTAGCTTTGTAATGCCAAACGTAATATATATATATAAATATATCGAAACGAGAAGAAAGGGGGTTAACCGAGGGGCCCGATTTTTATTAGTTATATCATAAGAAGCCAACAACCACTGACACCAAGGACAAGGGGAAATCAGTGTTTGGTATATAAGGCGCATTTTGTTGAACTAATTAGTGACCACTTATCTGCCATTACTTATCCACCACTTATCTGCGTGGACGCAGCTACATACCGAGACGGCAAGGCTTTTGCGGTTTCCGTCGTGGACACTCGGGGCAAAGTCATCAACTGTGCTTCCGTCCGGGCGACAAACCCCGAGGTGGCCGAGCTAGTGGCCATTGCACTCGCCATGCAAGACGGTCGGAGAGAAAGCGTGTACAGCGATTCTAAAGTGGCCGTCAGGGCATTCCAGAAAGGCCGGGTAGCCCGGCAGGCAGTTCAAATTCTGAAAGGCGCCAAACACGGCGACACCTCCATACACTCCACCCTTTGGTTCCCTGCCCACGTCCGGGCGATTGAGGGGGTCTCCTCTGAACCTGAGCGAGTCTGCCCACGAGGCTGCGCGTGGCTTTACCGACCGCGCTGCCCTCGGATCGGGCGACTCTGTCTCCGGACGCAGAGACGCTCCTACAACGCACAATGAACTTACTAAATTCTTTTACTTAGAGAGAAGGGTTTTCCCGCCGCCTCACTCCAAGCTAAGCAGGCCGTAGGTGCTCACACTTAGACTCCTGCAAGCTAACTCCTACCTAAATCCGGCGTCCCTTAATAGAATATATCCCGAGATTTATCCGAATTGTTCTTGGGTGGCCTGTGGTGAGGTTGTTACTTTGCTTCATATGCTCTGGGAGTGCGGGTCGCTGGGCCCGAAGTTCACCACGGAAGAGTCAGACGCGCTCCTGCGAAGTCCCGTCTTTGAGGACCAAATCCTGGCCGTCCAGCGCGCCCGCGATCGGGCCGGCAGGCTAGATCTGTCAGTCCCATCGTGGGATTAGCCGGGTGCGCGTTTTATCGCGCTTTGCTGGACCAAATACAAGTTTATTCACTCACTCACTCACTCACTCACTCACTCACTCACTCACTCACTCACTCACTCACTCACTCACTCACAATGAACCCGCATCTTGCGGAACATTCAAACAATGTAAAATTGTAGAGAGTGAATTGAATAGCTGAGCTATGAGGTCCCAATCGTAGAGCACCCATACACTGTAGCAACAAACATCAGAACAACGTCTTTTGGCTGTGTTCGGGTGAGATAGATAGATAGATAGATAGATAGATAGATAGATAGATAGATAGATAGATAGATAGATAGATAGATAGATAGATAGATAGATAGATAGATAGATAGATAGATAGATAGATAGATAGATAGATAGATAGATAGATAGATAGATAGATAGATAGATAGATAGATAGATAGATAGATAGATAGATAGATAGATAGATAGATAGATAGATAGATAGATAGATAGATAGATAGATAGATAGATAGATAGATAGATAGATAGATAGATAGATAGATAGATAGATAGATAGATAGATAGATAGATAGATAGATAGATAGATAGATAGATAGATAGATAGATAGATAGATAGATAGATAGATAGATAGATAGATAGATAGATAGATAGATAGATAGATAGATAGATAGATAGATAGATAGATAGATAGATAGATAGATAGATAGATAGATAGATAGATAGATAGATAGATAGATAGATAGATAGATAGATAGATAGATAGATAGATAGATAGATAGATAGAAAGGAAGCCGCAGAATAACAGGAAGAAAAGAAACCCTTCTGTGGTGACGTGGTAAGAGTACTTGACTTGTGAGTGACAGGATGTGAGTTCGGATCCTACTTTCCGGCACCTTTTTCTTTAGCTCTAATTTTGTTATCAGAGTATAAATGCCTAATTTTATTAATTCCACCTTTGCGGAGCATCGGAAAGAATGACCGTTGCTCCCTTGAGGAGCATCGGAAAAGGGCAAATGTTAGTCCTCGAAGGAGTAATCGCATGGGCAGTAACAATTCATCCCCTCGCACTTACCCCCACGGGGAGGAATGATTATGGCAGACCAGTACCCCACCTACAGAAGCAACCTCAATACCCCATTTCCTCCTTTTCTTCTTAGAGTGTACATTAGCTGTCCGTCTGGTGACTTTTCACTGGAGGACGCAAGCATACAAAAGGTGCTTACAATAATCTTTATAACGAAACTGAAACTACTAGACGACTGCAATCGTTGGATGTCAGATAAGTTGTCGGAGACGTTATTGCTGTGCCTGCACAATGCAGAGCGTTGGGCATTTCAAATTTTTGTTGTTGTTGTTGTTGTCACGTAGCAAATCTTCCTACTAAAAAAAAAAGAAAAACAAAGAAAGAAAGAAAACTCTGCAGGGTCGTAGATTTCAAGGTTGATCGTCAATATCCCTGTCTTGCAAAATATAAACTACATAATCTGGAAGACTGGAGCACAAATTTATGGGCATTTGTGATAGAAAAATACGCATGGATTTATTCGCCGACGGCATGCGTAGTGAACCTAGTGGAAATACTGCGAACCTGCCTGGCCGTAGATCCCGTTCACTCGGCAACAGCTGCTCGCCCAAAATTCAGGCTGTCCGCGAGTAACTCCATCCGTGTTTTCATCCCGAATGTCCATTAACTGCCCCCAGATTATACATTTATGCAATTTTCTGAAGCAGAAATCTTCTGTGGCAAGTCTGAAATCTGTTATTTTGCCGAATTTCGTAATAATTTGGAAAATTTCCTGCACGACACGAAAACAAAAGCAGAAGAAAAAAAAAGAAAACGAAAAAACGTCAAGTTCTCCCAGGCAGCCAAGCGACGAAGAGGGGAGAATGAAGCTGCTTATTGGGCCGAGCTTGCGCCTGAAAAGGAAACATTTCGGCAGTACTACAGTGCCAGTACTGGCACTATAGTCGGCGATGGGGGGCACCCGCCGTGGTTACTTAGTGGCTATGGTGTCGCGCTGCTAAGCGTGAGGTCGCGGGATCGAATCCCGGCCGCGGCGGCAGTGTTTCGATGAGGGCGAAATGCAAAAATACCCGTGCACGTAGATTTAGGTGCACGCTAAGGAACCCCCAGGTGGTACAAATTATTGTACCAGGTGGTACAGTGGCTCCATTTCGGCATGTCAAATGATGAGGCCGTGGTTTTGGTGAAACCCCACATTTGGATTTTTCTTTTTATCGTCGGATCCAATGACCATGCGGAAATCTGTCTGCCATGTTTATACCTGTACACGATGCATCACTGCAAGTTCAAAAGCCGTCGATCATTTGATTTGTGACGTCTTTATGGTGCTTGCGTCGATTCGAAAATGTACTTTGCACGAGCAAAGCAACGACGCTTTGTTAGAAGTACCCCTTTTAGCATGTCTAATGTAAAGTGTATTCTGCTTGCATTTTGGTTATCTTGGTTTGGCTTTATTTTGTTCGCTTTGTGTGAGAGCTCCAAAAGCTGTGCATATTATTTGCAAATTACAGTAAATCTGCTTACCCCTTTTTTTTTTAATGTATGTTTTCCTCTTCATCACTGTGCCTCTATTCCCCATTGTTGCTGTAAACTCTATACATGTCTGTCAAATATGTCATGCTATCGTATGTTGCCATAGTGTCGAGGGAGCATTCCCCATGTCCGGGTACTAAATGCAGTAACATTTAGTAAGCATTCGTTCCTTTCATGTAAATGAATGAATAAATATAAAAGAATTGAATTCGACTATGTGGGATAAAACTATGCTGTACAAAGGTTTACGACCAAAAACAAGCGGAACAACGGCGTGGCGGACGGCACTATATGCTGGGAGAAATGGTGCGGGACAATATCATTTAGGACAAGACTACGTGGTGACAATAATACAATGCGGCACTAAATCTCTCGCAACAAAAATATGCCGGATGAAAATTTAATTTGCAGGGTATGCGGGACGAAGTTATGCGGGGCATAATTATGCGGGACGAAGGTACGGGCGATAATGATATGCGGAACAAAGTATCACGCAACAAATATGTGCCGATCGAAAACTAAATAGGCGTAGTATGCAGGACGAAGCTATGCCGGACAAAATTATGCGGGACACTATGCGGTACAAAACTATGAGAGAGATATCCGCGATACAAATACACATTAACAACCTTCACCGCGACTTTCTTTTTGGCATGGATCTTCGACCGTCCGGTGTCTCTCTAGGTTATTACATGCAGAAGAAAAACAAAAAAAAAAGAGAGCAATAGAATATGGCCGCTGATTGAGTTGGCGGCCTGTTGTAATATATCTCGTCCTGTTGCATTGTGTGGCAAGCTTCATTCGTTATTTTCACTTCTGCATCGCTCGGCTTAAATTTAGATCTCTTCAAATGCATACTGACATCAAGCACCGTCTTCATTGTGCAACTCTGGTACAGCTGTACAAAAGCAGACAAAGAGCATAAAAGAAAAGTCTACTTCGAGCAATTAGCAATGAAACAAAGTGACATCCGCGGCAGGACTCGAACCTGCAATCTTCTGATCCGAAGTCAGACGCCTTATCCATAAGGCCACGCGGACCACGTCAGCGGAACGGAATAAGTATCCCCAAGGTGTTGAATGCCTTGCTCCTCGGCATTTTGGATTTTTATAATATTTGCATACGTAACTAGACATCCGTCGTATTTAAAATTCGTAAGCAGCTTGCTTGCTTTACTTGAATACTGATCCTTTTCAACGTGCATAGCATTAGTACATGCGCGTCCCGTGTGGAAGAGCGTTACACGTACTGGAAATCTTGTAGTAATTAGGCGCCATTGCTTGCACGAAAAAACAACATAAATGTCGTTTGGGGCTTATATTGGTGAGCCCGATATCCTTCTAAATTTATCTGCAGACCTTGTTGTGTTATTCCTCACACCGCCATCCACTCCAAACATTTTCCTAAGCTTTCCCATTCGTCAGACACTTAGCGCTCTAGGAAGAAGTCCTCACCCCTTGCTCATCAATAAATATGTTTATTGACCCTTTCGAATACGTTTAGAATTATGTTTAGAAATATGTTTAGGTGACAACAACAAGGGCAATACCAATAAAGATGACGATACCGACAAGGAAAGGTGACAACGTTGTGGTGCGCAGTGTTCTCTGCAGATATACAGTATCTAAAATGTTGTCATAATGCCTAAATGAGTAAAATGAAGAGATTTATGAAAAAAAACATAAGCGTCCATTAGAACGGCCCAGGAATGCCCCTTATCCCCCCTTCCTTGAGCTTCTCCATGAAAGGGGAGGGGGGGGGGGCATGTTCCGGGCTGCATAGTTTAGGCAACCGAATTACCCACTGTGACAAAGGAGAATGTTCAAAGGAGATTATATTTGTACAAAGAAAGTGAACGCTTCTCCTCCCCGGATCCCGGGTGACGCCGTCTGGGTCGGCGACTCCGGGAAAATGGTGACCCCTAAGTCACTTAATTGCGACGTACTCAAACACACAGAAAAAAAATAAAATAGAAGGAATGTGCATCGAGAAAGAATGGAGTTAACTTCCCAAACGTTGTATAAAATGCTCTGTTCAAATTGTGTATAGTGTATGTAAGCTACTTACTGCTGCATGTTGAAATGTAACATTATTCACGCATCTTATTATGGTGTCCCCCTGACAGTTTTTGTTATGCATCTTACGCATGTTATTATGGTGTCCCCCTGACACGCCATCGCGATACTTCTTTGGAACTTGCGCAACTACAACATTACTGCAATAAATCTGAATATCCGAAACGTCTGAAAAGAGCATGGGGCAGAATTGGCATGGTGCACAAATTTATGTGGGACAAACTATATGAGACTGAACTCTGTGGCACAACATTCTCCCACAGCAGAAATGGGCGGCACCACGAAAATAAGTAGGCAGGGTATGCAGGACGAAGTTATGCGGTACAAACTTACCCAGGACGAAGGTACGAACGATAATAATATGCGGAACAAATCTCACGCCACAAAGATGTGCCGAACGAAAACTAAACAGCCGTGGTATGCAGGACAAAGCTATGTCGGACGAAATTATGCGGCACAAAACGATATGGGAACGAAGTATGCGGTACAAAACTATGTGAGAGATAACTGCGGCACAAATGCATATTAGCAACCTTCACCGCTTCTTTTTTTTTTTTTTTCGGCCCGGCACTGCGAGCGTCCGGTGTCTCTCTAGGTTATCACATGCAGAACAAAAAGGAAACAGAAAAAAAGAGGCAATACAATGTGGCCGCTGATCGAGCTGGGGGCCTGTTATAACACATCTGGTCCTGTTGCATTGTGTGACAACCTTCATTCGTTATTGTCGCTTTTGCATCGCTCGGCCTAAATTTATATCCCTTGAAGTGCATGCTGACATTAAATATTTTCTTCATTGAGCAACTGTGATACAGCTCTAGGAAAGCAGACAAGAGCACATAAGAAAAAGAAATCTACTTCGAAGAATTAGCAATGAAAAAAGTGTGACGTCCGCGACAGGACTCGAACCTGCAATCTTCTGATCCGAAGTCAGACGCCTTATCCATTAGGCCACGCGGACATCTTTTTTTTTTATTATTGCCGGCATTTACATACACAAACAATACAGAAAAAAGAAAAACGTCAACAAGGATTTTGCTGGCACGATATATCAAAATTTTTTCAATGCTGCAAGTTTATCTAGCATGTCAGTCCATGTTGGTTGTTCAGGGAGTGCCCGATGGACATCCCTGAACCGTACTACAGATTCAATGAAGTGATCACGTGTAGGTCGCGAATTGACATCAGCATTGTTGAACTACGTTCTAGCTTTCCACAAACTGTGGAGGCCCAGGAGCATTATAGCGTCATACGGAAAAGCCTCCGTTTCTATTGGTAAGAATCTTATTCCATGTGGATCTAAAGGTAACTCTTTCTTTAAAGCCCTTTGTAGCACATCCCAGAAAAATATGGGGTCCCAGCAATCTAGAAACGCATGCTCTATTGTTTCAGGTTTCTTGCGCAAGAAGCAGTTAATGGACCACGGGACAAAAATACCCCTGTTATACATCCATGTTTTAACTGATAATGAGTTAGTGTGTAGTTTAAAGAAAAAAGTTTTTACCGAAGGGTGCACTGGCATTCTTTTAACCCTTTTGAGGAGATCTCCTGGGCCTGCACGGTTTGACATACGGTAAATCGGTACAGGGAGCATAGTGTCAATAAGGTCCTTATACAGTTTTTTCCTAGTAATACTGGCGAGATACTGCACAGAAAACCGCACATGCAACATTCTGTACGCAAGCACAACTTCTCGCAGGTAACCTTTAACGGCCCCATGCATTGCTTCACACGAGCATACAACAAATCCTGGAAGGTGACGACATAAAAGCACTTGCATGACTGTGCGAAGGAACACATCATTCTGATCGCGAAGGTACATAAAGCGCGACACAACTTGTCGTACAAATAAATGTGCCTACCCAAGACCCCCTTTCTTTACTGGCAAGAACAAGTTTGTGCGGCTAGTCCTGTCCCAAGTCGATGCCCGTATAAAAACGGCGAAGATACGGTGGATTTTTTGGATGTTGATCCGCGAAGCACACAGCACATTCATGACATACAATATCTTGGACATAAGAAATAGGTTACAGACTGTGGCGGGCGAGAACATTGACAGCGGTCGCCCCTGCCACGCGTTAGTCTTTTCCTTTGTTCTCGCCACTTGTTCATTCCAGTACGGCTCAGGGTCGCGATAAGAGTCGAGAGGCACGCCTAGGTAGATGGTTGCAGTGGTTGAACACCGAAGTCGAGCGAAGTAGTCTGGCGTTTCTTCCCATTCACTGTGCCAAAACCCATAACTCTTCTCCCAGTTTATTTGCGCCCCGGAGCACTTGCAGAAGGATTCAACTACCGCCACGGCCTCACAGATACTATTTCTATTTGAACAGAATATGGCGATGTCACCGGCATACGCCAATATTTTCACCTGTGTTGACTGTAACCTGAAGCCAGTTATCCGTTCATTGTTTAGGATGGCCTTGCACAAAGGCTCAAGGTAAGCCGCGAATAGCAGGGGCGACAGCGGACATCCCTGCCTGACAGAAGACAGCACTTGTACATTGTCTGTCAGGTCCCCGTTTACAATCACCCGAGTTGAGCAGTTAGCATACGCCATCCTGACACCGTCTGTTATGACGCTTCCTAAGTTGGAGTGCTCTAATATGGCGAAGAGAACATCGTGGGAAACACGGTCGAAGGCTTTAGCGAGATCTAGTTGCATCATAGCCACTCGATCGCCAAATACATCACAACATTCTAGTACTCTTCGAGCTACGTGTATGTTCGTGGCGATGCTTCTACATAAGAAAAAAAAATCTACTTCGAACAATTAGCAATAAAGGAAGTGTGACGTCCGCGACAGGACTCGAACCTGCAATCTTCTGATCCGAAGTCAGACGCCTTATCCATTAGGCCACGCGGACCACGGCAGACTAACGGAACAAGTATCACCAAGTTCTTCAGTGCATTTGTATCTT
This sequence comes from Dermacentor andersoni, assembly GCF_023375885.2. Taxonomy (NCBI): domain Eukaryota; kingdom Metazoa; phylum Arthropoda; class Arachnida; order Ixodida; family Ixodidae; genus Dermacentor; species Dermacentor andersoni. The sequence continues at coordinate 48,544,511 of NC_092816.1, forward strand.
TATAATATTTGCGTGCGCAACTACACTTCCATCGTACTTAAAATTCTTAAGCAGCTAGCTCACTTGTTTACTGATCCTCTCCAACGTGTGTAGCCTTAGTAAATGCACGTCGCGTGTACACGCACTGAACGTTTTGTAATAATTAAACGCCATTGCTTGCACAAAGAAAATAAAGGAACGTAAAATTGCTTCGGGGCTTACATTGGTGACCGCGATATAATTCAACAATTAGCTGTAGATGCTTTTGTGTTATTCCTCACGCCACCATCCATTCCAAACATTTTCTTACGTTTCTCCATTCGTCAGACACTTAACGCGCTAGCAAGAGGTCCGGCACCCCTTGCTCATCAATAAATATATGCAGAGGCCGTTTAGAATACGTGTAGAAATATGTTTAGATGACAACAACGAGAGCAACATCAATAAAGATGACGATACCGAAAACGAAAGGTGACAACTTCGTGGTCCTTAATGTTCTATGCAGATATACATTATCTACAATGTCAGCACAATGCCTAAATGAGTAAAAGGAAGGGATATATAGAAAAAGATTGTAAGAGTCAATTAGAACGACGCAGGGATGCCCCCCCCCCCTTCCGTAAGCTTCACCAAGGAGGGGGAGGGGGGGAAAGGAGAGTTTCATATCTCTCCCTGAGAAAGTATCTTGTCGATATTTCTGTGCGCCCAAGGTTGTCGGAATGAATACATTGTTTTTAACTACGTGTTTTATCATCACACGTCTAGTTAGAGCTCCGTTGTCGGCCTCCATGCATTCTTGTGAGGCCCTAATGGTAAGGGTGTTACCAGTGCGACAAGAAAACGCCCTTAAACGGTGTAAACATTTTTACATTGTGTAATTTACTCAATAAGCGAAATGAGGTCAAGCCGCATTCACTCGAAATCCCAATCAATAGCGGTCATGCGCAGCAGAGCTTATACTCCGACTCACAGTAAAAAAAAAAAAAGCATAGAAGGAAAAGGTTGCAATTTCGCCGGAAAGGCCGAGCATTGTTGGCAATAGCAAAGTAAAATGCAATTACACGAACGAAGATTACACAACCGAGAGACGCTAGGCAAAACTGCGGCTTTTTCGTTTGTTGATACTTTTTTTTTTTTTGCCGCTTCACCTACTCTCGCGACCTCAAGTGTGCGCCGTAAACCATCCTTTCACATGTGGCGAGCATGTCACTATCGGTGATGTTCGAGTGCTTCTCAGCCAAGCGAGTCGGGCTGAGTCACTTACGGTACACAACACAGCAAAATACTCGGCTTGTAACGTACGCATATCACCACTGGTCGGTTGCGTATGCTGTCTCAAGATGGGAAACAAGCTCGTTGTTTTCTGTATACCATATTACAATAACAATCCTGGCGAATGACGCAAACAGCTTGTACAACGCAGACGACAGAGGCGAGAGGCGTTTTCGCTGGAACAATCGTATGCCCCGAGGTAGCTAGCCCCTTTGTTTTTACTGAGGAGGAAAATTGGTGCCCTATAATGTAAAACTATCGAACCTGTTTTTATTCCAGGCTCTTCACATCAAATATACGTAACCACCGACGTAAGCATTGGGCTATAACGCGCCGCCTTGTTTCAAGAGCCCAATGAAAAGCTCCCCTAATTTCTAGGGGATCACATTCGTTTGTTTTTAAAGCGAATGGCTTTGCCTTCATTGAGCGGCTTTTCGTATTTGATTGGCTGACAAGAGGCGAGGAGCTCAAGCGGAAAGTGTTTCGACAAGGTCGAGCCAAGGCAGGGAAAGTAGATAACCGGATGAGGAGTGTGGTGCCGCCTTTCGCCATTGGTCTGCTTCCCCTTGCTTAAGCTGCAGTGGTTCGTACAAAACTTTCGCGCCATCCAACTGAAGGATGAAAACGCCGATGAAGCAGATTCCCAGCGAAGAAGAGTTGGCAGAGCGATGTCGTATACTGCCAAAAGGGCTCAATAAGCTTACGCTGACACGCAAACAAATCCAAGCTCCCGTGGAGCTCCGAGTAGCCAGTGCCAGAGCAATCGGCGGGCAGTCATTTCTTATTCGTTTCGGAACGGTCTAGTCTCTGCCTATTCAGGAAATAGTTAAGTTTGGTTAGCCATGTTAGCTTCATCTTTAACGCGCGCACGTCCCTTTGACGCAGTGAGTTCTCGCGGTTCTGTGATGTCGCGTGACAGACTGGCGAAGTGGGCGCAGGCCGAAAGTTTTTGACTAATGGGGAAAAAAAGGCGTAGAGAAAAAAGGCGTTTGAAAAAGACGTCGAATGAGAAATCATTATTTTTCTTTTGTTCGGTCGAATCACGCGTAAGCAATGTGCACACGTCATGTCAGATAGCGAGTTTTCGCTGTCGTCTCGATGTCGCGTGACACTGGCGAAGTTGGAGTGGCCCGAAAATTTCTTCAGCAATCATAGTGGGCTGATTGCTAGATTGGCCGAGTGCCGCCCAGACGGCAACAGCAATGCCCGACACCGACCGTGACGGGAAATCAAGCGGCTCTCCTACAAGCGACCGTGTCCGTCGCCCTCCGTGGTAACGAGCGGGAACTGTTCCGCAGAAGGAGCGCGAACGATATCTGTTCCCGGATTGCCTCGTACTTGCTTCGAAGGTTGGACATCGGAGGCGCTGTTCTGTGAATTGTACGACACTTCTGATTGGCAGCAACAAGGCCATCGAATTACCTTGTGTAGGAAACTAGGAAAGAAAGACGCTTTAGAAGCGGACCTTTGGTGCAGAGATGGTGTTGAGGTGTCCTAAAGTCTGCAGACATGCGTGAGCTCTGAGTAGAACCTTACTGCTTGTTTCAATATGTAAATAATGTAAAATAAACATTTATCTTTCGCTTCTACTCGCGGACGTACTCATCTATGTGGCACGAAGTATTCCATGCCAAAACGCTGCCAGGAGTCTGGATGGCATGCAGCCTTGAGATCGAACCTGCGGCTCACGCCAGTCGCCATCATCTGATTCGTGAGTGACTCGGCAAGATGGAGGCTGCAGCCAACGACAATCGCCAGCAAATGGTTCACAAGCGGCTGGATGAACGCAGCGCATCGTGACTGTACGGTACAGGATGAATGCCTGGCTTTGCGCTTGAGTCATCGGATCTTTCAGCCTATAGAGTTGTTAAAAACCGATATAACGCATACAACTGCCCATAAAGATACTGTGGTTGTAGTGTGTCTTAACAGAAACCAGTCTTCAGCATTGATCTGAACCATTTAATAAAGCCAGACCTCATACTTCTGTGGAAGTAATTGGGATGTAGAGATATAGCGGAATTCTAATCAATTAGGATTTGCGTCTGCCTGCAGTTGATTCGATACGGCGGAGAACTTGGGGACTTGGTGCTACTTCGGTGGATAGACGTTTGGTTTTTGTTACATTTTCCAGGCTTCGAATTCTCTTGGGAAAGCAGAATTGAACCGGTGGTAGTTGTTTTTTTTTACTTGCATTGCAATATGTGCGGGTTTCGCAGCAAGTGTTCTGGAACAGGTGAACCAAAGCTTAAAGTAGTGACTATGGACCTCATGAACTTGAGAAGAGCTAGCTTGTTGCGGTTGTGTGAGGAGCTCGACGTAGCGTTAGAGAGTAAGTGCTCAGAAGTCGAAATTACAGCCATTTCAGAAAGCAACAGTGATCAGGAATACTTTGAATACTTCGGCAACCTATTTCTAAAAGAACAGGAAGCAATTGAGCAGGAGAATGACTTAAAAATGCAGGAGTGGATCAGGCTACAATACGACATATTGAAAGAAAGAAACAGGCAAAGCAGCAGATATGTAAGGCACCGGCAGCTGCGCAGTAGTACGTAGCAGGCACGGTTCTAGCGATGGCAGGAAGAGAGGCTAATCGTTCATAGCTGTAGCCGCCTCCACAGACCATGGTGTAGGAGAGGCTAGTCCCTGTGAACCTAAATGTACATTCTTGGCGGATGCCAGATCCGTAGACCGTGGCGTGGAGTTGCTGAGGAGTCCAGTGATGACGACGGGATAGAAGGCGACGAGATACCGTGCCATTGGAAGGCTAGAGAAGCAGCGAGGCCAACTGTGGACGATTTGGCACAGTTTTCAAAGGAGTACGTCGCGAAGGTAGCTATTGCAGGAGTCCTAATTGACCTCGACTCATTAGACAAGAGCACAAGTGCAAAGCTCAACCGGTCACAAAAATGCGCTAAAAAAGAATGTAGGCAGGAAATTGCAGTTGTGGACAGATTATGCGAGCAGCTTTGCGCAAACCAAAATAGCTGCATTGTCCCGAAGTGTTTGAATATCTCCGCCAGTAGAGGTAGCTATGATGGCAATGATTAGAAGTCAGGTTCAGCAATGTCGTGCAGCGAGTGGAAAATGGCCCGCCGGAGCGTTGCGCGAAACTCAAGACCTGCTCCTCACGTTTCTTGAGAAGCGACCATGCTTGCGTGAAGTACCAAGTTGTACCACTACCGTGCGCGGAAATAATTTTTGCCGTTTGACTCTGCTCGTTCGGAAATTTCAAAAGCGCGCGTGCGCTTACACGACGTTCAGGAGAGCTTCGCCTTCCATATTTATAGACTTAAAAAGTTAAATTCTGGGTTTTTACATGCGAGAACAAAAACGTGATTATGAGACACGCTGTAGTGGGGGACTCGGAGTTTTAATCACCTCGGATTCTTTAATGTGTACCCACTGTCACGGACTTTTTTGCATTTCGCACCTATCGAAAAACGGCCGCGCCGCGGCTGGGATTTGAAGCCACTACCTCGCGCTCAGCAACGCAACGTCACGGCCACTAAGCCACCACGGCGAGTATATCACGACTCGTGTAGGCGGGCTTTCCAACGTTACTGCTGGCTTCGAAAGCGGAAGCTTTATTGAGAAATTTCGATGTGAGCCGAGCAGCACACCAGTAGAAGCGGGGGAAAATGCGCTTGGGAAACAGTGGCGTGACTTCGCTCCTTCACCAGACAGTTCTATTTCCTCTGCAATAAGGTACAATTTACTGTCAACACGTTTAGGTAGCTCATATTGTTATGCGCATATCTGCAGCTTATACGTATAAGCTTATTTATACGAATTGAAGCGTCGGTTAATTAAATCACGTACGACCGCAACTACGCTTAGTGTCTTATATTGCGTCTCAAACCCCTTATAGTTATGAACCAACTAGTCCGAGAGCTAGGGTTAGTCTCGAGCTGCGTCCAGCTCTACGCTATTCCCACTTCGTGACATATTCTCTTCCTCCAGTCCCTTTACGTGTTTTCGCCTATACACCAGATATTTTCGATGATTACTCACTACGCTGATGACCCATGAATGATCCACATGAGAGTACAGTCATTGCATTCCCTCGCGTCACTTATCCTCAACCAAGATGGCCGACCTGCGGCCTTCAACTCTCTCGAGATCGAGATACGTGCTCCGAAAGCTTGGATCGTTCGACGAACGGAGAGCGGCATGGGTAGTGGCACCAGTCTGCAAGTTGTCGCCTCTTTAGTCCGAGGTCCGGCATCTTGATTGGGTCGAACGAGATGTGTGGAAGTGGGAACTTGCGGGATTTTTCGCTTCTCTTCTGCCTTGCTTTTTATTATTCAATAAACAAATAGAGGGTTATCCCTTAAGGCCCGCCATACCGAAAAGCTGGAGTTCACTGCAAAGCTTGTGACGACATTATTGCAAACACCAGCAATAAACAATCTAGTTTTACAGCCGCCACAATTCATTTGCACTCGATACTACTGCGTGCGTGTCAACGTTGTGCGACAGTCTGGCGGCGTCTCGAGAACTTGGCGCAGACCGTTTATGTGTGCCATTGTCACTCGTGCAGAGACTTTTGCTGTACATTCCCTTGTAACGTTCAACCATGCTGTCGCTGGCGGCGAGTGTTCGGCCCGCACACACAAGAAACCCTTCAGACAAGACACTCGCCGCCCGCTTCCCCTGGAGACAATGCAAACTAGAACATTTTATTAGGTTAAATGGCCCCGCCCACCAAATTGTGCGGCCTTAAATGCGTATTTTTTTTTCATGAACCGTTTCGTGAGGCGCTAAAGGCATAAATGCGACTCTCTAGGGATCGAATCTGGGGCATATAAAGCGTGAGTATGACATTCCAGCTTCGAGTCCAAGTCCCGGTTTTGTACTTCCATGCCTCACGATTACATAGGAGAAGTATCCCAAATCCCTCCCCCACCAAAAAAAAAAAAAAAAAAACTTTGAAGTGCACGTATTGTCATCATGGAATATATATACGCACGCTAAAGATCCAGTTCTAAACGCTCACTATACTTTAACATGCACTCCGCCGTAATCTACAGTTTACCACATCGGCAATGCAACACATTGGCGGTCCGTGCTGGTGGCATAGGCGTCTCCCGTAGCAATCAATAAATAGTTGCTATGCTGCGGTGACGCGGCCTGTTGCACCTGGTAACATTGTCTTCATCGCTGCGGCATCGTAGGAAGTCGCATGATTCCCTTCGTTAGAGCGATAGAGCAAGTTGGTTTGCAACATCCGACTCCGTCGCTGAGTAGACTCGCATGGTCCGGGTCGCCAGTCCTGATCCACAGTGTGTGGTAATGTAGGCAGCACTCATGATGAGCCGATGGCTATATTCGCTATGTGCAGTAACAAAGAGTAAATAATAAACGAGGCCCAGCAAACTTCGATTCACATTCAAAAGATACGAAATGTCCGATTGAACCAAAACAAAGAAGGAAGGAAAGAAAGAGAGAACGCCAACGAGACAGAAACAGATTGGTTAACAGTACTGGTGGAAAGACTAATATGAAACGCCTATAAACGAGGAAGGTGAGGAGGCGTGTGGGGCGCTGATGCATTACCAGCGAGTGTCCCAAAAAGGCTAGATGCGAAGTTGCCAAAGTAACAGAGAAAACAAAGTTAAAGTTGCGTACAGTTCATGCGCTAAGATGTGCTTTCCACATTACGACGTAGTAAATGGCATTTGAGTGCGAAAATGAAATATATGACTCCCTAAAAGACAGCGGCTCATTCCGGAGTCGTCTGGGCGCTGAGAATGCCGTACTTGTCCGCCACGTTGACCATCACGATGACCATACTCAGGACGATGGTCTTCGCGAGCAAGCCAAACAGAAGCTGAAAAAGAAGAGGAGGAGGAGGATTGATCAATACATATATATATATATATATATATATGACCAGTTAGGAGGAAGCATTACCCGGCGCTAACTCCCGATTTTCCTATTCAAATGCATGTGACAGGCAGAAATGCTCTCTCCACAGTCGACAGACGCACGGATTTGAACTTGAATGAAATTTGCTGCACTATAAAGAAAGCTGGATTTTACCGACTCTAGGAAGCATAATTTCGATTGAGGGCGTCAAGTAGTTTTAAAAGCGAAGCTTTTATTCGCGAAACTCGCCGAGCTTTCGCGACCGTGAGGGCTGCGGCGCGGCTGTTCCCTGGCCGAATAGGCAAGAACAATCACAGCGGTGGACGCGCACGACATCACCGCCGCTGGGTCCCTTTTACCACCACCATATAGCGCTAGCCTCCACACATCTGTGACAGCGGCGGCGCCGACCATGCCGATAAAAAATAAAAGAACCAGAAAGCTTGCCTGCGCACATCCGCGGCACCGGTAGCGGCATCATTGCATTAGCCTCTACACAGCGCCTGAATAAACCTTTCCTTGTCACATTGTAGGGGCACCTTTACTTGCCACTTTGTGGGGACAACAAACTCTGTTTCGAACCTTTATGCACTCAAACAAAGCTTCGCTGTATAGAGATTCTAATTCGTTGGATATGCTGCCTTTTCTTTACTATAACTGCCCATTATCGTTAACTTAAATATACTCAGTGCCCTTCCACTCTGTGAAGAAGGATGACCAGCGAAGATATGTACGTGAACCCCTGAATGGCGAACTGCACCTCCGGCGTGGGTCGACCCCGCATTGCACTCTCTTGGTTTCTTTTTTTCTACATGCGGACACGACAGTTGGGAAAGTAGCCATTAACAGCTTCACTGTAAAAAAAGAATTGGGGCGGGAACTCTACAATGGGGAATTGTCACATAGTGCGTAACATTCTTTGTAATAATGAATTATGAAGCGTTTACTGTATCCTTGAAACCAAGGCAGCCGCACTTTAAGGGATAAGCAACTGCAAAGAATACGACGCACACAATGACGATCTACCCAGCAAACTTATGTTTACTGCCATTCTTGTGTTTCGTAAATAAGAGAAAATTAGGGCAGGAATTTGTCCGCTGGGGAATTGTCATATAGTGCACAGTGTTGTAGAGATGATGATCTCTGTGATCATTACCAATGAAGATTATTCTGTACCCTTGAAATCAACACAGGCGTAATTTAAGAGATAAGCAACTGCAAAAGAATACCACGCCTACTATCAGGATATCCCCAGTACACTCATTTACTGGGGAGATCGCACCGCAATTTGCACGCAGTTTGATCGAACTTTGAAAAATAACGTAATTATTCGTTCCCCTCCCAATAGTGTAAATTAACGGGTATACACGGCTATCCATGCCACGCAGATACCAAAACAAAACACTTTTTTTTTTGCGGTAACACCCAGTACCCGTTTAAGTGAATTGCGGTGAACCGTGTGGGAAGTGGGACACGTACCAGCCTCCAGAAGGACAGACGCGACAATTCGTGCAGCAGGGCGAGCGGGGCCGACGCCGGCATGATGACGTTGGACGAGGCGCCCACGATCACCGGAATCGCGTAATACGTCGGGTGGACGCGCTGTACCTCTGCCTGCGGAGAGGGATCACGTGGCAGGATCACACAGAGGTACACACACTCTTGATCGGGAAGCATTATGCGTGCACCTCACTTCTTTCTATCTCTCTATACATGTTTTCGTTTTTGATTTTGTTGATGTGAACAGCCAATGAACCAACGGCGCAAAGAACTGGACGCCATCAGGCAAATCGCCGTCGCTGCCATGCGTCGTCGTTTATTGTTTGTCTCTTTCTTTTTCGCACTGATGCATTACGGCGTCGCGTTTCGGAGCCGCTAGTATGATTCCGTCATCATGTTTATCATTTGCTTATTTTATTTTCCATAAACATATGAAAAAATGCGGGTGATCGAGAAAGATGTCCTGTGGCCGACCTGAGCTAATTCTGTCGAGAACGACATGTTCGCAAGTCCTCCGTCAACTCGCTCGATCCTTTTACAATTGGTATCACATCCACTCGAGGAACAAAAGCTCCACCGACATAGCTGACGAATTTCCGAGATATGGTTGTGCCTGAGCAAGACGAAGGCAAGGACATGGATACATAGGATGCGGAAGGAGACTACAGGACGAGGACAAACGGTCCGTCTAGCTATGCCCTGAGATGCCTCCTCCGTCCGCACTACTCGACATCACGGCTTTATTGGTGCGCGTAGTGGGTGACTGCACTACTCTCGATCTTGCTGATCACCTGGGGCAGTGCTTTCACATACCGATGGCAACTTCGTAAAATAATTATTTCACGAAGGAGCTGTGGGATGGATGGTGGGCTATCACTGTCTCTCTCTCTCTCTCTTTCTCGCCCCTCCTTCTAGTTTTGTTTTTGGGAGGAGCACGCTTTTCTCAACGCGTGCCGCAAATCTCAGAGACCATGGTCTAACTAACCCACGTGGTCTAACTCATACCGTGTATTACTAAAATTACTAGAGGCAACTTTAGCGCTGAGATCATTCAGCTTGTACGGAAATAATAGTTAGTACACGAAAATTTGTTTGATTTTCGTGCTTATGCCTTCAGACTTTTTGTGGCTTTGTTCACATTACACTTCATTTTTCTCGATTGGCCTAAATTTTGAAGCAATGCTATTTTTCTAAACGCACAAATAGTGCACACAGTTTCTGAGACCTCAGCCACGATCACTGCAAATCATGTCATTTTTAAGGCAAAATTTAATTTAGATAATCATTTTGCAGAGTCAGAAAGCCTTTTGATCCCAGAAAGAACAAGTCTAGACGACTCCATCAGCTAGCCTCCATTCTCGTGCTGGCTGAACCACCATACTTGAAGCTCTCACTAGCGCCAATGTTACCTCTAGTAATTTTTATAAGAAACTCTATAGTCGAATCATATACTCGTTGCCCTTCAGTCCTCTAGGACTGCAGTTGCAGTCCTAGCGGAGTCCTGCAGTCCGCCAGGGCTCAAGTCGCCCTTGAGTCCGCTAGGACTGCTACTATACGGACATCCCTTGCGGCAGCAGTGGCGCAGGGAAACTTGTTGCGAGATGAATCTATATCAGGTTTAAGGATGCATGCAGCTATAATGCAGCCCTTATTTCACAAATCGTGCGCTGCCGCATGACCCCTGAGGCAGACTGCGCTTAACACGTGCTCGTCGCCGGGTGTGCACAGACGTGTAGATGACGGTCTCGTGATCGCTGCATTCCACTCACGATGTTCACCACGACTGGCGCCATGACTTGGACGAGCACCCGCTGGCCCACGGTTTCGGCCATCACCGAGCTGGCGATGGCCAGCAGGACTTGCGCCTCGACCGCGGTGCACTCCTCCCAGAAGGAAGTGGACACCAGCTTGAAGACCTCGTGTGGGATATCGCAGACCTGAGTAGGTTTCATTAATGGTTCGGTAGCCATTGAAATTCCTTACACATCCGGCAATCAGAGATGAGAATGAGCCTCCATTAGTTTGAACATTAGTTCAAAGGCTTTCTTCTTTTTCGCATGCTCCCTAAAAGGAAATAAAAGGCCATCTTATTTATATCTTCCAGGCCTCGCGCAGCATGCCGGAAGTGGGCTACCCGCTGCAAGTGCAATGTATTATTATTTTGTATTACAGTTTTATTATTACTGAAGATTGCGGATGAGCGTGTGAGTGATGGACTAAAGGCGACAGTAAACATATGGCATGTTCTGCAGGTTCACTTCGCCAATTTGACAAGCTGCAAATTGGTGCAGCGCCATACAGCCGCGGTGCCTCGGCGAGGTTAGTGCGCAGCTTACAATGTTGGCATTACAACTCAAAAGCTGTTAAAAAATGCAGCAAATTCAACGAGTTGGCATCTATATACACCGCAGCTTAGTGCGCGTGCATAAAGAGCCGAAACACGAGTTTGTGTTTATCGAATGTCCGTACCAATTGACACGGAAGGATTTATTCAGGCTGCCGCGGACGTACGAAGGCAAGCCTTCTGGTTCTCTTTTTTTTTTGTGCTCCGCACGGCCTGCGCCGCCGCCTGCGCCAACATAACTAGACAGCGTTACAGACGTTGGCTTGCGCGGTTGCACGGAGGCGAGCGCCATCTGGTCGTGGAATGCAGAGGCGCGCTTCCTGCTCTGTGATTGGTTGGCCTATTCGGCTAGAGGACAGCTACGCAGCAGCAGTCTTGGTCACAAGAACCCGGAAAGGCTTGCAAAGAAAAATCTTCGCCTTTAAAAGCAAAGCACAAGATCGGTGGAGAGGCTCGGCAGCTTAACTGGCATGGATTTACGAATCCTTGCGTGAACTTCGCCGGTTCTTTACGCCCTTGATTGTGATCACGCTATGCAGCAATCACACGCCCCTTTACAATTAGCACGTTTATCTACTTGTAAGGAATACTCTTTATTCACACGTTGGGGGCGTCGAAGTTGTAGCCGGGAGAGTGCTCGAGCTATAAATCGCCAGAAAAATCGTCAGAATAACCAGAAAGCAACACAAAGCGACGACACGGCAGCGCTTCCACTAGATAGCGAAGAGTGCGTCGTCATAGGTCGCCGACACCGGCGTAGTGGCCGCCGCGGATTGTGTCTCGGTGGCGCAATTACGGGACGAAGAGTGCAAGTGGTGGGCACCTTACGGCCGAGATTGTGGCATCCTGCATTGCTTGCAGTACTTCTCCCTGGGTGTTGCTAGCGCTATGCCAGCGGTTAACGATAAGCAATACAGTTTCAAGAGATCAGCACCCAGCTATACACGAAGGAAACGTTGAGTTCAATAAACCACTATAATGAACAAGAAATACTTAAGGCGAATGCTTGGCATCTGTCTGTGTGTCTGCCTGTCCGTGTGTGTGTGTGTGTGTGTATGTGTGTGCGTGTGCGTGTGTGTGTGTGTATGTGTGTGCGTGTGCGTGTGCGTGTGCGTGTGCGTGTGTGTGTGTGTGTGTGTGTGTGTGTGTGTGTGTGTGTGTGTGTGTGTGTGTGTGTGTGTGTGTGTGGGCGCGTGCGTGCGTATACCTGCAGTAGCTTCGACGAGACTTGGGTGGCCCCGATGAACAAGAGGATGCTCCACGGCACCACTTGCCAGATCTGCCGGACGAAGTCGAATGCAGCTTCCAGGCATGACGTAACCAAGCTCGTGGCGAGCATCATCGACGTCAGCGCACTAAGTAGAGCCACCCTGCATGTGGCCCATGCATTTGAGCACCTATTATTGCGTTTTCTGTTTACAGTTAGTGTTCAAGTAGGGGTTACTGAGCGGGGAAAATGTCAGTGCATTACAGCACAAATACTATGGAGACGGGGAAGCGCGAGAGGTCCACGGCAACCGCGAGTGAGGCGCTACGCCAAGCAACTGACCTTTCGATGTCTCATCTTAAACATACAGATTGGGCTGCCCACGTTCATCTGTGCACTACGCCTTGCCTAGTACCAAGTGGTCACGGTCCTTTATATGTCTCCTAGTGTCTCACCCTCACCACATCGATTCCAAACTGACTCACTCGACTCAACACTCGGGCAATCTGCTCACGGTTCACCTTTCTGAGCATCATCAACTCTTCCCTGCTTCATCTGTTCCCGCCAACACCCGCCTTTTAAGAGGAGGCGCCGGCGCTGCGTATTAGCCGCCGCTTGGACGTTATTGCGTGAAATGGAGTCGAGGTAGCGCGGATGCGATTTAGCGTTGACGTGAAATCCCGAGTGCGAACACTTGCATGCTACATCTCTCCCCTTACGCATGGCTCCATCGCTGTGGCGTCGTATATGATGGGAAAAACGCGAACTGCATGCGAACGTTTGTGAGCATAACGGGCTCACCTACTCAAGGAAACTGCTATCGGCTTTCCTGTATTATAAATCCTTGGCGCCAATACATTGAAATCAGTTACGAACCAGTTGCAAAGAACGCGTTTCCCTCGGTCGATAGACAATTTGATTATACCAATAAAGAAGCCGATTCCGTAATAAAAAAATAATGACGATTACGATACTCCTTAATTCGAAATTTGAGCGCAGCTCTATGCGTGAATCCCTGTCGTGCGGCACAAAGCAAATGGGGCGAAGTGTAGCGCGACTGCCTCGCTAATCGCAGGAAATCGCGAGACGAAGCGCGTGGGTGACGTGTGGGCGCGATTCACAGCAGCCGCCGCAGACAGACCTTCGCTCATGGAGTGCTTTGTTTCCGCATATGGTATCGGTGGACGCGCTCGCCGCTTGACATTGGTGAGCAGACGACGGCATGCTACTCTGGCGCCATCTCGTAGAGGTAGTCGCCGTTGAGCTCGCCTTGCGCGGCACTACGCATTCCGCCTCATGACACCGCTGCAACCTACTCCTCCGCTTTCCTCCTCGCGCTCTTTTCGCTATCGCAGTCTTTCATTCCCCGCTGGGCTCCGTGTTCACTTTTTCATCCTTCGCTATGCTCGTTTGCTCGGCTACGCCGATGCCCAACGCAGGAACGGGCGCCTAAGAGCTGCAGCATAGTGAATGGATTTCAGCAAGAGGGGACACTCGGCGAAAACTGGCAACAAGAAATACGTCACGCTAGTATTAATGAGAACCGTTTGCTGCCGCGAGAGTCAGCAAAAAATAATTTGAAATAAAGTTAACAGATATTGTTTTATTTTTTCTATTCTTCTCGGCAAAAGTACAAATATGTGCGTATAAATTAAGTTACACTTAATGAGGTTACGCCAGTGACGCGCCAGATGTATGCGTCATGCGTCAGACACGCTGGCGACGCGAGCGAGGCCGGCTGCGCATGTGAGCGTTCGCGACCCGTCTGCCTGTTTTTCTTTTTTTGGATTTAGCCATGTATCGTGGGCTCCCGGCATATTCTTGCGTTCCTTCTGCACTTGTGACGCAGTTAGAAAAAAAGCTCAACTATTCTGGCGCATTCGATTTGAGTTAATGACTCGGTACTGGAGATGTTTGCGACGCTTTTTGTGAATCCCTCATTGTTGTTACTAATTTCGGTAGTTCTTGGGCGCGCTCGCATCGCCTGGTGTTGTGATGCAGAGGAAACCAGCTCGGCCACGTGAAGCAGTTTTTTCGCGTGTACTGAATCTTACTGGGACAAGTTCGTGACGCTTTCTCTGACCCTCAAAATAATTGCAAATAATTTCTTTGTCTTTTGGGATAATATTGAGGCACACTCGTCGCATCTGTCGTAACGCAGTGAAATGCAGCTCGGCCGTGGTTATGAAATTAGTTTGGCATGTACCGAGTCTTAGTGGGACAAGTTTGTGACGCTTTTTTATGGCCCCGCCACAAGATATGCCTTCTTTCGGTACTCACGCTTGTCGAAAACGCGATGATCGATTGCCAAGAGTGATAACACGGGAGTGTATTGCTTGCGCTGGCAGAACGTGCAAAAGATAACCCCACAGAGCTCAAACAACAGGAATTTGTAACTCGAAAATTCTGTGTTCCGAGAGACTGAAAACAGGGCTTTTCCCCCAAGAATTTGTCTTAAGTGCGAGTAGAAGGAATTTTGCGAGCATCCAACATTGTCTGTTTGAGAGCCTGTGTTGTGGCTATCTCTCTGTATACGTAGCGTACTATCGCGTCGATTGAAGCCATCTTCTTTTTGAAACGCGCAGTCATCCATTTGATTTTTTTTTAAGTGTGGAAAATAAGGCCCGTGAATACTTGCAAATCGGATGTTTTCGTGGTATTCACGGCACTGTTTGGAATTAGTCGGATATTTTCTACGCCATGTGTGTAAAAGGAAATTGCTCTTGTTTGTAATGCCGCCCACTCACCATTTTCGCACGTTTCGTCTCTATATGCATTATTCCTAAAATGTGGTAAAACCAAAAGGGCATATGCTTGTAATTAAATTTTTTTCAGCTGACGTCGTCCGGTCGAGAATCGTACGCCAACTACTGCTGCTTACGCCGTTCCACAACGTTGGATAAATTAACAAAAAACCCGGAACGAGCATTTATATAGGGTAAAATAAACATTTCATCATTTCACAAGGCGTTATGCGTCTTCTTCGTGAAATTGCACGAGGCACATATTCAAAGGTGGTTTGTAGAGATCGTTCGCAATCATTTTTTTACTTAACAGCACAAGTATTCCGCACTAAGACCGCGCGTGGGCGAGCATTAGAACCAAAAAAATGAAGGAAATGCAGTGCTTATCAGCGCAGCAGGTTCAACGCGTTCCAGCTAGCGTTCAAAACGCGCGCACCCAGAACCGAAATCGAAGGTTGGTTCAGGGATTAATGCGGGCGGCTTGGTGCGCTGCAGTCAATTCGGCCGCTATTCTCTATGGCAGTGTCCGCTCTTGTTAAATCCTTTCTCTATGGCTGCGCTGTAAAATTCCCTTGGAGTGTCCATATGTTTCTTATCGCGATGAAACACGTTGATTTATTCTACAATGAACTGTTTAAACAGCCCGCTGAACATGCGGAGATGGCGCTTGGAGCCAACCATGACGGCAGGGTCACGAGATACTACTTTGATTAACCTACATAGTTTCTCAAAGTATCTAAGTAGATTATATTCCACTGTTTTTAAAAATAATGATATCTAAAAAAAATATTTCAGCAGTCCAATGCATTTGTACACATAGCATGAACTTCTTAACTAATGAATGCTTGAAAACACATGCATTGTCTATCGCTATTACAAAATAAAATTGAAAAAAAAATGCGGAAACTGCTCTGGAATTGTCTAAGTATGCGTCAGCTTATCTGCAAATTTCAGTTGGCCGACCGCCAAATTTCAGTTTGGCCAACACCAAATTTCAAGCTAGCCAACCTCCAAATTTAGGTTGACCCACCTCGATATTCCAGTTGGGCCACCACTTAATTTCATGTTGGCCGAAATCAAAATTTGAATTTAGCCCAACCTCAAATTTCGGTTGGCGCACCCCAAAATCTTAAGTTGGCCCACCTCCAAATTTATCTTGGCCCACCCACCAAGTTTAAGTTTCCCCACCCTCAAATTTCAAGTTGGCCCACCCTGAAATGTAAGCTGGCCCAACCTGAAATTTAAGTTGGGTTACTCCCAAATTTACGTTGGCCCACCCCCACATTTCAAATTGGTCCACCCCAAATGTTATTTTAACCCACCCCCATATTTCAGGCTGACCCACCTCCAAGTTTAAGTTGGCCCACCCAAAATTTCGGTTAAACCACTCCAAATTTCAAGTTGGCTCATCTCCAAATTTAAGAAGGCCGTCCTCCATATTTAAGTTGGCCCACTTCCAATTTTCAGGTTTTCCGGACCGGAAACTACAGTTTGCCCACCGCTACCATAAGCATCCCTATGTATTTTCTGTGGAGCCCTATGTAACCCTATGAGTCTTCTTTCAGATCAATTTTTTCTTTTGCTTTCAATTGTTCCTGATCGCAAATATACCTATCATCTACGTTTACACTATTGTAACTATTGAAAGCCTTAACTTCGCAAATTGCGCATTTTTGTGCAGATGTAAGCCATTACACTTTTCGCGTGACGGGCCCAGGGGTGTTTGCCAAAGAATGCTGAGGCATAAAACGGGGCCAATATAATAATGGAGAGCATTTTTTCTAGTTTTTTTCTCACTTGCCCTCGTTTTCGATTCGTGTTCGGTTTCTTAGACATGAACATGCACAAACAACTCGCCCATCTGTAAGGAAATTTGATTATTGATTGACAGTTTTCGAAAGTTTCGCGTCAAAATTAACATATACGAAGCCTTAGTGATATCTCGGGTTAAGCGAGGCGAAATCCGTCGCTTGCTATAGAACCAACGGTATTGACAAGCTGGTTAACGGTTGCACATGAAAAATAAAAAAAAAGAAAGAAATGTAGTGTTGCAATTTTGGCGAAGAAAATAGTTAAAAATCCCCCAAAATATCAGATTTATGCAGAGCCATGACTGCATCGTGCGTCAGGTCCACGATTGCACATCCTCCGCACGCACCTTTAGCCCTACTTGCACGGCTTGCTTCGAACGCACCCGCCCAACGCGTGTTGAGCCAGGTTTCATTGACAAAGAATGATTTGAGAAACGCTATGTCGAATGAGACACTGCAAGCTCTCCTTCACCTGAAGCTTGGTCTGGCAGAGAGTGGGGACTGCTGCAAGGGACTCCGCAAGGGTCAATATTATCTCCTTTCCTCTTCAACATCGGACTTAGAAAACTTGCTTTACAACTGGAAAACATCCCAAAACTCGGATGTGCCTTCTATGCCGACGATATCACTCTATGGGCAACCAAGGGTTCATACGGCGACAGAGAAAACACGTTACTCACAGCTATCGGATACATCGAGTCATACCTAACCACAGCAGGAATGAGGTGTGCCCCACACAAGTCGGAGTACCTTCAAGTCCGGCCTAAGCAAACTAAGGAACATCGAGCCCCGCCAATACATCTCGAGATTGCCGGGCAACCTATAAAGCGCGTCCCGACCGCACGCATACTAGGTATGCACATCCAGGAGAACAACGGCATAAAGCTAGCCTCAGAGAAATTAAATCACGTTATAAGAAGCACCGCATCACTCATCGCCAGAGTAGCGCGCAGCAAAGATGGTTTCACAGAGGACGAAACCTTAAGACTGGTACAAGCCCTCGTCATCAGCCGTGTCACGTACGTGCTACCGTATCAAGTCAAGCGCAAAAGCGAGACAGAACGCATGGACACTCTTATAAGAACCGCGTACAAAACGGCCTTACAGCTACCGTCAAGCACAAGCACAAAGAAATTACTAGCGCTAGGCGTATACAACACCTTTGAGGAGCTAGCAAGTGCCACGCTCATAGCGCAGAGGGAGCGCCTCAACAAGACTCAACAGGGAAGACACCTTCTTCAACGGCTAGGGTACCCGCTGACACCGCAGTACTGCAAAGAAGAAACACAACTCTTGCCTAACCACATTAGAGAGAACATTGTAGTAGACCCTATCCCCAAGAACATGCACCCCACCCACAATCAGGAGAGAAGAGCAGCGCGTGCCCGCATGTTGCACAAACGTTGTTTCAGAGACCCGGATACGTACTACACGGACGCTAGCCCGTATCCCTCGTCGCCACGTTGCGGGCTCAAATACACAATCGCCGTTGTCAATCAGGGGAACCTGGTAGCCTCAGCCTCCATCCGCGCCACATGCAGCGCAGCAGCAGAAGCAGCAGCAATCGCTCTCGCACTTCGCGACGCTGAGAGCAAGGGAAGGTCCGCCCGTGTCCTTACTGACTCACAAGCGGCGTTTATACCTGAATGGAACACTCCCTATACAAGCCATTCGAATCCTGGGTCGCACACTACAATGGACCCATGGTATCGTCTGGTGCCCCGGCCACGAAGGCCTGCGGGGCAACGAAGAGGCGGACTGCGCAGCTCGAGGTCTCACTAGCCGAGCGGCAGACCACGCCGTTCTTCAGCCCCCGACAGACCGACGAGCGACCCACGAGTTATTAACGACAGGTCAACAAATACTACAGGACCAACGGCTCGGAAGAACGCAATACGCTCCCCCACACAAAGCTCTCAATAAACTCCAAGCGGGGGACTGGCGCCGCCTGCAAACTAACACATACCCACACTTGTCTCGTCTACACGCAATCTACCGAGACAGTTATACGTCCCGAACATGTCCCTGGTGTAGCAACCACACAGCGACACTCGCGCACATAACACATGAATGCACCGACCGTCCGGGCGACGCAATTTCGCCACGAGTCACAACACACACACTCACTACGTGGTCTTGGGAGGCGAGACTCTCCGAACTGGACCTGGGAAGCCAACTGGCGACCCTCGACCAGGCCCGGCGAGCCGCGATCGCCAGTGGAGCCCTGTCAGAGGGAACCACCCAGGAATAAACCGCGCAACGGTTTCTGCAATAATAAAGTTTCTCCTCCTCCTCCTCCTCCTCCTCCTCGGCATTTCAACATGGTCCATGTGACAGTGGAAGTTAATTCAAATGGGGCTATATTGCATATTTCATCCATTTGCGTAAATCCTCAGTGTGAGAAAAATCAACCGGTACTCTACACAATGTCTTTTTTCCCCCGTTCTTTGTTTTAGTCAAGCAGCTACATATCACGTGAAAGTTGCGATTGTTTCATGGTACTTCTTGAACGATGCATTTTATTACAATGAGCCGTTCTGTAAATATATGAAATACGATGTGCGTCCAGAGTGAAGATGGCAATGCAATAGCTTACCAAAGGTCGGCCAGTGATTGCCTTGCCAACGTCAGGATGATAACTCGTCGGTTTTCATACCGTACTCCTGCGACAACTTTCTTCCCTATAAGCATTGTGCGTACGAGTAACTGCAAATATGGCTTACTTTTTATATGCACGTACTTTATTATCATTGTAATTTCTCATTTGTTGTCTGACTAGTCATTACATTGTACATTGTTCATGCGTATTTTCCAGCTCTGATGAGCTGGAAATTACTATATTATTATTATTATTATTTATTATTATTATTTTTATTATTATTTTATTATATGATTATTTATATAATTATTTTTGCACACATCGCAGTGGTGGTTGGGCAAAGAGTTCTTGTCAGTTTGCAAAGGTACACATAGAGTTCTTATAAGGTACACTGACTTCTTATTTTGATGTATAGTGGTTCAATTCCTTAGATAAAGGGCTTTACATTGTACTTCATGACAGCCATGCGCGACCCATATAAATCGATTTTGTGTGTTCCCTAGCGGAATTACATTTCTTTATTCTTTTTTTTTCATGTCACACTGAAAATAAGGTGCGTTAAACTCTTTTCGATACTAATACCACCTGTATATTTGCCAGCACCGTAATCAGGTGGCAATTAAAACTAAAAACTTTAATTCATCTCTAATGTTGTGGGTCGTTCTGTTTGTTCCCATTGAAAGGCTACTTGCAGTCAAAACTGCCGCTTCTTCGCACGAGAAAAGCGCCAAGATTCAAGTTTTCTGCAGAGTCGATTGTGCCTCTAAGCGGCAGCATTTCCTAAGTGAGCGGCGAGCTGCTTTCGAGTAAACTGAAGAAGAGAGTGGAAGAGAAATGTTTATTTTATGACTCAAGCTTAGGGCACGCATCCCCACTTTAACTCCTTGACCGCGGGCTCGCTCTTGGGCACGGGAACGGGAACAGCCAGACTGATCCTCGATGTTGGGGCTGGCAATAGTTTGCTTGACTCATACACAAAAATGCCTCGGGTACAGCGGGGCTTGAACTAAAGTCAACTAAGATCGTGGTAAATACAAATAACGCCATGAGCAAATCGAAAAAGAAATAGTTGCGCTCATTGTAACAATCAGTGGTGTACAAATCCACGTCTGAGTGGCAGCTCTAAGGAGAATTCTTTTCGTAGGTCTTGAGGTCAGTGTTGTGCTGGTTGCAAGCGGCAGAAGTAATCTTGGCGCCGAAAATGCGCGGCGAGATTTCGACACCATTTACACAAAATATAAGACACCTGTAGAACATCATCAAACGTCTAGGCTATGTTTTTGGCTACTCTTCAATTTTGAAAAATTTGAGTTCGGTTATTTTTGGGCTATACTTTGAGATCGCTTGGCTTTTATTCTGGGGGGCCATCTGGCAACCCTGCTCGCGGATCAAGCAAGAGCCATCTCGACGTCGCGCACGTCGGAGCGTGTCGGCGCGTCAGGATATTTTGGCTATGCCAGTGCGCCGAAACATAGACGCTGTTGTACGCGCCAACGTGACGTAGCGTGAGTGCGCGCAGGCGTTCACGCTACGTCGGACTAAACACGCGCCTTATGGCTCACCGGTGGTCGATGTTGAGGAGATGTGAAGGCAGGTACGTCGCCACAAATACTGCCACGTAAGCAGCGCAGGCAAATTGCGCGCCTCTGCGAACATGAAAAAAGTGTAATGTGCAGTCATTATATGAACCTTCACTCGTTTAATTGGCGGCAATGAAGAATAACAGTGGTGTTAGCCAAGTTGCGCCAGCGTTAATGTGGCAACGTTTGACAAGGAGTGAAATTCCTGTACCCTTAACCCAGCGTTTACAAATTTCACGACTGTGGCCTACTGCTTCTAATGTGCGTAACCGCTTGTTTGATAAACCATAAATTCAAGAAATGATAAGGTGCCACGGCACAATGAAAATCGCTGTTAAACCTCGAGTTCGGGTAGTTCTTGCTACTTCTAATAAATAATTTAGTGGGTTATGCCGTAGAGTTATTCAAAAACAAAGCAAAACACAGCCCTGCTCTAAGAGGCATGCTCATCGTTAAGGGTGCTGTACGCGGGTTTTATATGAAATCCCCCCTTACGTGCATCCACTGTTATATAGGAGAAACGCGAAGGTGTATCAGCGACCACCCACGTGACCATGCGGCTTCGCCTAATGACTCTCCTCACAGTCATCTTGCTACCCGTTGTCAGAGCTGAGATTGCATCCGGATCTTTGAAAAGCGCGAGGTAGTTATAAAGTGTAGCGCGAATAACGGGCATGCGAGATTTTGGAGGCCTTTAGCTTTTCGGAGATGCGGGAGGTGTGGATCAACTCTCTGTCCCTTTTCGTATAGTGACAAAAAAAAATAGAAGATATGTCCTGCTGGTTTCTGTCCCTCGGTGACGTGTCACCTTCCTCGAGCATTTATACGCCACTTCATTAAATGAAGCATTTGTTTGTTAGTCTATGCCTCTATTATTTGGTTGTAAGCCTTTGGTCCCATATGCCTATTTTATCTGTCCCGTGTCACGCTGTTTCATATTCTATTGTTTGGCAATGGGCACCTTTCGGCACGCTAAATCAAGGGTGAGTAGCGCTATTGATGCCCCACTTTGTATAATGGCGCGGGCTATCTTATAATAATGAAGGCCGCCGCGCTTGGAGGGCGAAAAATGCCACTGCCCTGGTTAACGGCTGTAAATACTGAAATCAGTCGAACCCCATCACCCGTAAGATCTGAAGGTCCTAATATACGTAAACGCTTTCTTACTAACAGGCATTGGAAAGCCAATTCATCAAGCTTAGTTAAACTTAGCGAACGGGCAGAGACCGTTTATTGCTTATCTAATTATTAATATACATGGTGTCCCAACTATGATGCACCACAATTTAAGTATTTCCAAATGCCGGGTAGCTGGACAGAACCAAGGCAATTTTGTATGCCGTCGATTGGAGATACTGAGATTAGTTTTTGCATTCAACCTAATTACATCATCATCATCATCATCATCATCATCATCATCATCATCATCATCAGCCTGGTTATGCCCACTGCAGGGCAAAGGCCTCTCCCATACTTCTCCAACTACCCCGGTCATGTACTAATTGTGGCCATGTTGTCCCTGCAAACTTCCTAATCTCATCCACCCACCTAACTTTCTGCCGCCCTCTGCTACGCTTTCCTTCCCTTGGAATCCATTCCGTAACTCTTAATGGCCATCGGTTATCTTCCTTCCTCATTACGCGTCCTGCCCATGCCCATTACTTTTTCTTGGTTTCAACTAAGATGTCATTAACTCGCGTTTCTTCCCTCACCCAATCTGCTCTTTTCTTATCCCATAACGTTACACCTATCATTCGTATTTCCATAGCTCGTTGCGTCGTCCTCAATTTAAGTAGAACCCTTTTCCTAAGCCTGCAGGTTTCTGCCCCGTACGTGAGTACTGGTAAGACACAGCTGCTATAAACTTTTCTCTTGAGGGATAATGGCAACCTGCTCTTCATGATCTGAGAATGCCTGCCAAACGCACCCCAGCCCATTCTTATTCTTCTGATTATTTCAGTCTCATGATCCGGATCCGCGTTCAGTACCTGTAATATGGAGATATATTACCTTACCACTTCCAGTGCATCACTACCTATTGTAAACTGCTGTTGCCTTCCCAGACTGTTAAATATTACTTTAGTTTTCTGCAGATTAATTTTTAGACCCACCCTTCGGCTTAGCCTCTCCAGGTCAGTGAGCATGCATTGCAGTTGGTCCCCTCAGTTACTAAGCAAGGCAATATCATCAGCAAATCGCAAGTTACTAAGGTAATCTATATTAACTCTTATCCCCAATTCTTCCCAATACAGGTCTCTGAATACCTCCTGTAAACACGCTGTGAATAGCATCGCAGAGATCGTATCTCCCTGCCTGACGCCTTTTTTATTGGGATTTCGTTGCTTTCTTTATGGAGGACTACGGTGGCTGTGGAGTCGCTATAGATATCTTTCAGTGTTTTTACATACGGCTCGTCTACACCCTGATTCCGCAATGCCTCCATGAGTGCTGAGGTTTCGACTGAATCAAACGCTTTCTCGTAATCAATGAAAGCTATATATAAAGGTTGGTTATATTCCGCACATTTTTCTATCACCTGATTGATAGTGTGAATATTGTCTATTGTTGAGTAGCCTTTACGGAATCCTGCCTGGTCCTTTGGTTGACGGAAGTCTAAGGTGTTCCTGATTCTATTTGCAATTACCTTAGTAAATACTTTGTAGGCAACGGACAGTAAACTGATCGGTCTATAATTTTTCAAGTCTTTGGCGTCTCCTTTCTTACAGATTAGGATTATGTTAGCGTTTTTCCAAGATTCCGGTACGCTCGAAGTCATGAGGCATTGCGTATACTGGGTGGCCAGTTTCCCTAGGACAATCTGCCCACCATCCTTCAACAAATCTGCTGTTACCTGATCCTCTCCAGCTGCCTTCCCCCTTTGCATAGCTCCCAAGGCTTTCTTTACTTCTTCCGGTGTTACGTGTGGGATTTCGAATTTCTCTAGACTATTCTCTCTTCCATTATCGTCGTGGGTGCCACTGGTACTGTATAAATCTCTATAGAACTCCTCAGCCACTTGAACTATCTCGTCCATATTAGTAATGATATTGCCGGCTTTGTCTCTTAACGCATACATCTGATTCTTGCCAATTCCTAGTTTCTTCTTTACTGCTTTTAGGCTTCCTCCGTTCCTGAGAGCATGTTCAATTATATCCAAATTATACTTCCTTATGTCAGCTGTCTTACGCTTGTTGGTTAACTTCGAAAGTTCTGCCAGTTCTATTCTAGCTGTAGGGTTAGAGGCTTTCATACATTTGCGTACATAATAAGTCCTAATTATTTATTCTCAAATATTATCACTAGATAAAAAGTGTCAATGAGAAAATTGTAAAGCCACACGGAAAACTTCCGATACAGCTTTCTGTTTCTCAATGCGTGCTACATAAAAGCATGTTTATTTCTCGAGCGTGAAAGAAGCCCGCGAATACAGGCAAAGTGCGTCGAGCGGCCAACCGCGCGACTGGCCGCTTAAGACTAATTACGTAATTAGGCGGAATGCAAGAAATAATCTGAGTATCTCCAAGCGACGGCAAACAACATTACCTTGGTTCTGTCTAGATACGTGGTATATGCATATCTTTAAATCTAGGAGCATGACAGCTGGCATACCCTGCATACCATATGTGTAGATTGCTTTGCTCACCCTATATAAATAAATACAAAATATGTATTCCATTCGCACAGTAAGCAAGGACCCAACACTGCAGCACTGGAAGGTGCACGGCGTGTCTCATAATCAGAAATTGGTTTTGGCACGTAAAACCCAATAATTTGATTTTTAACAGCACAATGCACCACGGCCAAAATGCGGTGGTAGAGTAACAACTTTACCTCCATGCACCTGACGACATCCTGTTTTGTAAATAGCCAGTAAAGAGAAATGGTGAGTTGCAGTAATTGCCGCGGCTAGAAACAAACTTGCAAACAGATAATTACGAACTTTCTTTTTCCATCTTTTTTGCCAACTTTTCTACGGAGTTTCCGCGTACTATATGCCTGCTGTGCACCGGCGCTAGATTCTGGCAGTTATCCATGAGAACCGTGTTTTATCACGTCGCGGCATGTTATATCAGTCGCGTTATCAATCCACGTAATCTGGGTCTCACCTCTGCTGCCGCTGCCGGTATGCGCGCTTCTCGCGAGCAGCTCTCTTGACGGCCAGGTTCTCCGACGAGTACGGCTCCGGATCACTGGGCCATGGCAGACGACGACACATTGCTGGCGCCCGACTTTACGAGAATTGTGGACATTCCATAAAATTCACGTTAACTATCTCTAACTTTTTATAAAAGCCTCTCTAGAAAACCCGCTGAACTTCGCTGTCAACCTTTCCGAGCTACTTATGTGGCTTCCGTTTCCCGATACTCTCGTGCACTTCTGGGCTTCGCCGATTTCTTTGTTTCTTTTTAGTCAAGCACATGGGTAATGCACATGTTTCATGGTTTGGCAAACATTCAGATGAGTGAGTGAGTGATTTCTTTGAATAAAACTGGAAATCTTGGAAACTCCACCTACTAAGCTCCTACACACGGTCAAAGGATTCATGCTTATGAACTTCATTTTTTTACCGCAACGTTCTCACTATAATCCCATGAAAATTACGTATTGATGGATGGTTTAGCAACGATCCTAATTCGAGAGAGAGACATTTTTAACTGCTTGTCGTTACCGAAATTTTTTTGCGAATCGCTTTTCAGTTACCTATGCGGTTGTGCAATTTATTACTGCATATGCTGCTGTATTGAGTTCACGCTACGTTTCTATGAAAATTACTTTATTCATGGAAGATTTAGTCAGAGGGGCTCATAAGTCGAGATTGAATCGGGTTATGACTGCCAATTGTAACAGCAATCCCAAGACAATTCCTGTTACTAACATCTACAACTGATGCAGTTGTGTCAGTACGATGCACAGCAATGTTGGTCAATGCAAAAAGAAAGAAATCACATATATATGCAAGTGCAAGCCATTAACATATCAGTGCGAGCGAAGCTGTATAAAGAAGCTCTCGTACCCTTGGGAAGTTTTCCTATTCTAGCTTGGCTTTGCCGAAAACATTGCAAACGTCTCACATCATCCGGCAGAATTTCCTTCGTTATAACCTAATGCTTTAGGCGGGCGCTTCGCAATATCAGAGCTTAGTACTTTACTGTAAGCTACATCCGACGTATGTTCTCGTAGTCTGTGCTGCTGGCTGTTATACGTCGACATTCGATGGTGACCGCGTCACCACGCGCCGCCGCAGTTCGAGGATCGTTGCGGGACTCCGCTTAAGAGGCCAGCAGCGATGAAATTTTGGGTCGTGTAAGAAAGCCTAGGTTCAGATAATGTAGATTCAGAACAGTCTAAGTGCAAAATTACACAAATGAAGAACGACTGAATGTGCCGCAAAAGGCTCGGAAAACTCGGCGTTCATGACAGCGGAACCAGAAAAAAAAAATGTCCGCCATTATAAGCTCGCCACAAGTTACGTGCGACCCCGACTGCGCGACTCCTCGGCGTGACCTCCGAAATTAGCCACCGCCTCCGGCCATCCGCGGGGCGCGTAAGAATCTCAGAGGCGGCATGCGACTTGCACTATAGCCGCTAACCACTAGGGGCACGCGTGGTCGGCTTGAGAACTCCTAAAGGCCTGCTAATAAGAATAGTAGTAACAAGAAGAAAAGCTAGGCAATTACCAGCCCCGCAACATTGGCAAGATTGGTGCCATAGTGCTTACTGCTGAGTCATCAGCATTTCAGCCAAGTTAAATCTGTTTCCCTTCGATCTTTAAACAGCTTCGCAACAACACTGGCAGAAATCTGCGAGAGCCCATTTACGAAATGCCACGTGCAATGGCTGCCTCACTGTGGCCTGACGTAGACCAACCAGATGACCGCGCTGCAGGTGACCAGCGCCAGCAGCACCCCGGGCAGCGTCAGAATCGCCCACGTGGCGCCGGAGACGGAGCGCTGTGCCATGCGCGACCTGCGACGCGAGTTGCTTCGTCACTGCAACGCTTGGTCGGTCACGTGGTGCTTTAAAGAACTCCCAACTGATTAGTCGCAGGCTTAGCGAAAGTTTCCATGTTATTCGTATTAGATTTAATATTTTTCCATACTATGTATACGATATATATATATATATATATATATATATATATATATATATATATATATATATATTGATAGGAGTATTATAGACCGCATTACATTAGTACAGTCACTAAGTGATTTCTTGTCGGCCCATTAGTCCTTCGCACCGGGTGAATAAAATTCTGTACGTAATTTCTATTTGTGCATATAGCATGCAATAGTGCTTGAAAATTGGCAAATAAAAATACGTATAAAGTGCACCGCCAGTTAGGATTATTACAAAGATTTAATTTTAATGTTGTAAACCATAGTAGCAGACGAAGATTGTGCATATTTATGTCGGAATTTGTATCGCGATTTTAGCTAAGGCCAACTTATTTTGATCGGGCTTGATATGTCACCTAATTACAGTAAGAAGCCACTGCATGAGTAATGCCGTGCATTAGCAAAGTTGTATTAGTGTAGCGGTAGTAGTAGTACTCGTGTGTTGTAAATAATAATAATAATAATAATAATAATAATATTAATAATAATAATAATAATTCACGTACTAAATACATCTTGGTGTTTTGGCACGATCAGTGGAGAGGAACATCAAATGTTTTCTTTGGGATATTCCTCATAATACTGAACATTTTATCGAGAACCCCTGCACCATTAGCACCACTTCGTGACCCAAATTGTGCTTGAATATACGTAACACGTGAGAGATTGCAGGCAGTGAAATGGTGGGTGAGCACTTGAACTGACCATGTGTACGTGCGTACGTATACGCAAGCTTTTCGAATTGATTCTCAAACATTCGTTGGGCTAATAGCTGCCAGTTGTGCTAAATTGTCTTGAGGAAGCCGAGTGATCTACAATTGAAAATCACAATCTCTTATTTGACTGGACCGTTGATTGTCAACAAACGAATCGGCTATTGGTTTTCACTGTAAGTACTTGCTGACTAGGCTAATAGGCTCTTGGAAATCGATAACCATATGCAACAATGTAATGTTTCCATAAAAATGTTCATTAATGTTTGAAATGTCAGACATGTAGGAAAGGCTTCTTCGACAAAAGACGCGCCCTGTCATATTACCATCGCTCCATCTTAACATGATGTCATGCTGTAGTTGCCATGCGCAGTGAAGTCCATATAAGGATGTGCACTTAAATAAAGAAGTTGAAACTTATCTTCTTACATTGTGGTTCTAAAGTATGTCCTTTTTTATCGGTGCTGTTTCACAGTCAGACACACCAATTATCCCCAAATTACTGCTTTGGTCAATTTCGTTAACTCGAGCGGTACCTTCTGCGGCGAATACCGCAAGTCTCTCGCCAAACGTGGACACCTCAACTATTACTCGCAGAAAGGAACCCTCGAGTCATCAGCACTTGGTGTTACGAAGAATTTCCTTCCAAACAAAGATCCAGTGAGGACAACAGCCTACAACATGAAATGATGGGTGGGCAAAGAATGAAGTAGGCGACACGGATACGTTCCCTAGCTGAGCACTACCCGAACAGTATTCTAGCACGGCCATGGGGAATGCAGCCATAGTGGGACATTTGTACTTACGCGAGAGAGACGCCTCTGAGCGCCTGCATGTTGCCACCCGCATGGAAGCTGCAGATGTTTCCCAGCACACTCATCAGCGACGGACCCAGAATGAAGGCATTGTGGACGTCCACGCGACCGCTGCAAAACCAGGTACCACATGGTATCACGTTATTACGAACAGAATGGTGACCGCAGTGTGTCCCTATTCTGCTAAGCGTAAGTACCACGTGTGGTGACCTACGTGTGAGAAAAGACAACTAGCTAGCCTTAGCTAGCTAGCCTATTGATTAGGACACATGGTGCTTTTAAACGTTCCTTGGTTCAGCACTACTACGAACAAGGATACAATATTAACGAGTAGATTTTCTTTGGCACCCCGTACGGCCCACAGCGATGTCCACTGTTAAATTGAACGCTTGAGCATTTGGATCACGTGCTGACTTTTCCCCTTTGGCAAGAGTGGAATAGCCTGGCTTCGGGGCAGATTACTTGTGGCGGGTGGCCCTGTCAACTTTCTACACACAATTTCAGTGCATTGGCCCGCCTTCATGCCGGCACTTGCAGCTCGAGCGCAAGCAAACTGAAAACCGCTCATTGAAGCGTCCTTCTTGACAATGGTGCGCACTGTACGTCTAATTCTGCGTTATATTCTGACGCAACGGCAACGCGCTCAACTGTGCGAAGTCGCCGCGTCAACGTTGCGTCGGCGATGATGAGACCCTCTACACGCAGCCCGCTGCGGCGGCGTAACCAACGGGAACAGCAGCGTTGGACGTCCTCGGATGCACGCGATGCGGAGATAGAGTTCGATTGCTAGAAAAAAGAATTTCAAACTTGTATTTTCTTGAACCTGAGGACCAAATAAAGCTCAAATGAGCCACTCCGCCTGTTCGGCGTCGCGGATTTCAAAGCAATTTCTCGTATTTCGGCTGCTGCTGCGCTGTGAAAGCTGTCAGGATGAATCTTAAGAATCCAATACTTGCCTAACTTGTGATGTGATGTAGTCCGTCTTTAACGATTAAAAACATAACAAGGCCCGCGAAGATGGCGCCAAATTTCACATCAAGGTAACACGGTGCAGGAACTTCAAGGCAGCGTCGCCACCTGTCCTTCGTGTATGCGTATTTTCTGGCTTGCCTGTCGCCTCCACCTCTCAGGGTAGGAGTGGAACTTTTTTATATATTGCAGTTGCGTAATATAAGCTGTATTGTGAATCATCTCAGCCTAATTTTCTCACTAATGTCTCTTTATTAAGCAGTTCACTTTCTAGCCTGCAGGTTTGCTAATAATCCTGTTCGTCGTGTGAGTCACATTATAAGTTAGAAGGAAAAAAAAAAACCTCGCAATCTGCACAGGGCATGCACTGTACTCGCCTTCTTGTCTTCTTCTGGGTTGCGGTTCCAAACTGGCTCCCTATGTGGCTTGCTGCAAGGGAGAGGGAAGGCATGCTGAGATATGTTCGTGTCCGTGCTATAAAGTTGGGGTACAAATCAGGATACACGTCAAAAACCGCCTCATTGCCAAAATTCCTCATCGCTTCCGCTCCGATTGGGTCACACGGCTGGGACGGCCTCTCTGATTGGCCCAGAACAACGAGGTTACGTATGTCCCCCCGATGACGAGGGGACTTGTTAGCGCACATAGCTTCTACTTGACGCAATGAAAAAGTGGAACATCCTAAACGTAATGTAAGTACTGCTTTGAAATAAATGAAGAATATTGAACAGAGGAGGCACGGCGCCCTGACCGGTCATGGACTGTCGGGCACTGACACCGCTTCGCGTGT
This sequence comes from Dermacentor andersoni, assembly GCF_023375885.2. Taxonomy (NCBI): domain Eukaryota; kingdom Metazoa; phylum Arthropoda; class Arachnida; order Ixodida; family Ixodidae; genus Dermacentor; species Dermacentor andersoni. Next base: position 48,574,824 of record NC_092816.1, read on the forward strand.
AGAGCGTGTCGTCGAACAAGTGGCTCCTGGAGCCCATCGCGCGGTGCGGCGCGGTGGGTCGGCGGCCCCGGTGCCAGCCGCTGCTCTCGCCGCACGACGACATGCTTCCCACGGAGAGCTTGGACGGCCCGCTGGGCCCACGGCTGCCAGTCGGCGTGTGCAAGGGGCTGCGAACGCAATCACGCATTATACCACCTGCGTGTAATGCGAATGCGACATTTTGTTTCTCCGATTTGCTGCATAATGCTTTGTAACACTGATCATAATTATTTGCTTGTTTAAGTATTTCATTGTTCTCGCGTATTACTGATATATTATTTATAAAGTGTAACAATTTCACCACTTTGTATATTTGATTGCTTGCCGCATACTTTTAGTTCCTTTTCTTGTGTCTACATTGTTGCACTGTATTTCCATGGTGTTTGTAGGTTCTAGAGGTCTCACAGGAGTACCAACCACCGCGGGTTCGAGCTTAGCGAGCCACAGGGCTGCGTCGGCCGTCAGCCTCTAGCGCCGCTGCTTGCTAGCTCAGGCCACAAGGGGCTACGGAGTGACGCACGCAAGAACACAGTAGAGAGCTTTAGTTTAGGGGACGCAAGGGGCTTGCGTCCCCTAAACTGAAACTCTTTAGTATTGCCTGAATTGACGGAAACCATTTATTGTATCCGACGGCAGCCGATACTGCACAAATGCCCTGTCCAGGGGCGCCGGGGAACCAAAGGTGTCCCGCATCAAGAACGCAAAATACCGTCAGGGGCGCCTGTAGCACGTCGCAGCGAGAGCTCAGGCTCAAGCCGGGACACGCCGCTATATATATATATATATATATATATATATATATATATATATATATATATATATGCATCTTGCCTGAAGTACCTCATTTTCACAAGTCTTGCGATTTGCCACAACCGCCTAATTGGCATCTTGACAATTAAAACAAAAAACTAAAAGTAAGATATTTATACAAAACGAAATAATTGATGGTAGCGGATTGAAAATTGCTGCCGATTTCTCGACACGACTCTAAGCAACATTTGCTTGGTCTTGTTCGAGTACAATATTACGCGTTATTGAAAAGCTCCGCGTGCGATAGCTGGGACATCCTACCTTGTATACACGTTTGGCAGGCATGGGGGTACATTTCAGGATATAGGACAAAGTGCGTAATGGGCCGCAAACGATCGATTTCTAAAGAAACTAACGTCGCTATATGTGACAGTCATTTACAGGAAACCCTGCAACTATGCCTCATTGGCCGCAACGATAAACAAATTCGCGCAGAACTCGTCGCATTAAGTTTTTCTCAGGAATACGCCTAAACCACCCACGCGATTCCCGCCAGCCACCGAACTTATATTCGGGATTAATATATTAGGTATTCGCTTCTGAGGCAATCTTGAAAAGTATTCGAGGCAATTGGGTACAGGTCATAAAGAACAATGATTTAGCACGAGGATGCAAGACTGCGGGCGAGGCGTGCGCACCTGATGAGCCTGTATTTTTCGGGACCGAAGTCGACCGAGGAGGCCCGCCGGGCCAGGCGTGTCGGTGTGGCCGATGTCTTGAGAATCGTCGACAAGCTCCTCCTCCCGTGCGCGTGTCTCGGGCCCAGTTCTTCCAAGTGCGCCAAGGCCGTGGACTGCGACGCAATCGAACGCGTTAAACATCGCGTACAGCTCGAACGACCTCGCCATCGGGACAAGGTACACAGCCGCGGCATAAATCGTGATCGCATTAGAAAAAAAAAAAACACGCAGTATACCGGCTCTTTGTGTCCTCGGTACTGTTTACTGAACACTGTCATTCGTTCGATTATATTTGCAATGACTATGCTCAACCTTTCGGTGCAAACGCGTCTGCAGCAACAATAATTGGCGCATAGTTCTGTAAAAAAAAAACCACTAACCAATGTCTAATCCGTAGAATCCACCCACTGCCCTTATATTCATATGGTCAATATCTAGGGCTGATCGTGCGCGAAGAGATAAACATTTCAAGCACGAAAGTGCATGGTAGATTTTTTTTTTTTTTTGTACAGCGATGCTACTATATTTGGACTATAATCGATCGCAAGCGATTGTATGCATATATATAAATGTATCCTGAGAGAACTAAATAATTCCCAAAGTTAATATCTGAGGCAGTAGGTGGGAGGGGGGCAGGGAGGAAAATTCTGGGGATGACGTGCTAAAGATTTATTGCTAATCCATCGTTATTATTTATTCATTTATATAATTAATTATTTATTTATTTATTTAGTTATTTTTTTATTTATTTATTGCATGATTTGAGGCGCTATACACAGCAGTTACAAGGATTCGCCGCTGCGCTGAAAAAATAAACAAGAAAATCGTCAAAACTTTTAATTTGCCAGAAGTTACATACCATGGGTGACATGTAATTGCAGTTTTGCAGAAAATTACCAGGATGGATCAAATATAAAGGAGATGATCATTTCATACTTTTCTTATTTGTTGTAAGCAACAAGCCAATTACCTTAAAAAATTAAATTATGGGGTTTTACGTGCCAACGCCACTTTCTGAATATGAGGCACGCAGTAGAGGAGGACTGCGGAAATTTCGACCACCTGGGGTTCTTTAACGTGCACCTAAATCTAAGCACACGGGTGTTTTCGCCCCCATCGAAATGCGGCCGCCATGGCCGGGATTCGATCCCGCGACCTCGTGCTCAGCAGCCCAACACCATAGCCACTGAGCAACCACGGCGGGTGAGCCAAGTGCGTGTATATTGTTTTTCTACATAACCTAGTATTTTATGAACGCCTTTCTCTCAGCGAGTCGTTACGTTTTCTTTTATCCCGTCCTCACACGCACAACTGCGTTGTGTCATCAGCCAGTTGCACACATATACATCCCCTGCGTCGTCATCATCGTCGAGTCGTTGGTCTCCCAGAGTTGGGTGAAAGTCGTAGGGATGTAATTCAGGGCAATAAGAAGTGTGTTGTCGCGATGTCCGAGCTATTTCCCATAATTCTGCACGTGTTACAGTGTGCGGTCGGGCGGGCTCATGGAAAAGAATCACTTTACGCATTGGTTGGTCGTGCCGTTTACGGTGATAAGCAAGTCAACCACACTGACGAGGCTGGCTTCAAGATCATGCAAGAACTTACGATCGAGCAAGAAATCTATCTGCAAAATGCTGTCGTAAAAAAAAGAAAAGTTGGACGCGGCTTTTCAGCTTGCAGCCGAGCCTTACTCGCCCGTGGTGGACGATCGTCGTTATCGTTTTCAACCTCTTCACGACCTTTCACAAGTTTCTGATGGCAGGGAAACACACGCGGCCTTTACAAGGTTTGATACCCGAGCAGTGCCGTCATTTTGTGCACTGTTTCGATCGGTTTTACGGCCGGACGAGCCAGAGAATTAGCGTAGCGCAAACGTAGCGCATACGTAGCACAAACGGCGGCTGCATCATTTTCATGAACATCGGATGACAGATTACTGAAGCAACGCGACGAGATCGGACGGCTGCTGACGGCACTGCTGAATCACGTACCTAACACACCCTCAGTAGACGGCGCGCACCAACCCATAAAACGAGCTGAACAAAAAATAAAAGTCTCATTTACATTTGATCCAACCGCTTGCTTGGAAAAGCGGCACGAAGCTTTACAAGTGTACTTTAAGAGCGGCACAGCTCCATGTCGTGAAAGAACTCAAGAGGCTAGAAGATGACTTATTGACGTATTGAGGACAAATGACATACTGATGCGATAGGGGACATCATATGAGTAATGCGTGGGCAAAATTTCAGGAGCATCAGTTAACGCGAAAATTCCCTAACAAGGCTTGTTATTAACTGCCATTATCAACTATGCTTCCCAGTACCCTCAGGTAATTCTATCTGTCCCATCGAGCTCATATGTTGTGATAGTGGGGGGAATATGAAGTGTAATGTGTGGCGGTACTTCGTGGCTTATTTATAGGCCTCGCAAAAAATTAATCAGGGTTCATTTTCTATATATCTTCATTCTTTAAACGAAGCCCGTAGTTTCCGCAGTCTCCTGGTTGCACTAAACAAGCACTTGGTTTGTGCATGGTGATAGTACCGGGCTTGTTATGTGTAATGCGTAGGTAAAGTTCAAACAGTGAGGGGCAATTACAATCTTTGCAGTGAAATACGTATGTAAGCGCTCCAGAAGATCGTGTGTTTCGCGAACAGCGCTAAATTCAGCCCAGTCTGCTGTATTCAAGTTCATGATGTCCAAAGAGAACTACTGTACGACACCGACTGTACGATTTGGTAGAAGGAGCAATGCTAAGGGTGATGTTCGGAGAAACTTTAGCGTTTATAACTTACGACTGTTGCGCATAATTACGGAAACTGCCATTCTTTTCTACATTCATGGTTTATGCGAGGCGTCAGAGGTATCCTCAGTGAATTAAACGACTCATTTTGTTATATTGATTTCATTCAAATAAGGAGCAGTTTATGTGGGGTGTGTAGACAAAGTGAAATGTGTATTGCTTAACTAAGGCTTTCGCCCTAAGTTGCTTATGCAGGTGCTTCAGAGCGTTATCACTGCATTTTAAGAAAGGTGTACAATTACTCACCTAATAATTACCTATAACAACCACCAAGATGAAATTTAATGAATATAGAGCTAACGTTATGGTTGTGTACATGCCAAGTTAAAAAAGCGTGGGTGAAGTGGAGCCTTCGCTGAATATTCATTGACCACGAAAGCGCGTTATGCGGGTAATGTTTCAAATGGGTGTGCGATATATGCGGGCAACGGTTCAAAATGCCACGTCTATTTACAGGTAAGTAAAGTTCTTAATGTAGCTGCTCGAAAGTGAAACACTTCGCTGGGGATTGGGCGGTGAGTTTGCAAGATCGTACAAGTCTGCCGTCTTCCCCCCCCCCCTCCCCCCTCCCACATCTGCGAGTTCAGTGATGCGGGGCAAGAACATTTCTAATGCACTGCAGTTAAAGAAGCTTTCACAACCAAGGCGCTACCAAGGCTGCTGCTTCCATGAGCCTCTCCGAAGGTTTTCGTTTCTAAACCTCTGATGTAGGCTGGCTATCACTGGCTGCTGTACGAAGACGTAGGTATTCTGAAAACTGCAATATTCTTCTACAGAAAGGCTAAAACTGACACTGGTTATTACGAAGACGTGTAGGCGGTTGCATACTAAGATGGTCAAGTCTGCGCTACGAAGGCTCACCTCTCGTTTCACGAAGGGCACCTTGTCGTTCGTCTGCGGTTCCTTGACGCCGGCTTCAAAGGACACGGCGGATTGCTTTCGCTTCTCCTCCAACTTAAATCTGGCGTGAGAGTTGCTGGAAATGAAGCGCGGCGTCGGGGCACGAATGTCACTCGCAGTGGAGGCCTGCGTTTGCTCTACCGGTGTTACTACGTCTTCCGTCGGCACCTCGGAAGCGAACCCGGACGCTGCTAGGAGCCCGGTCTGTGTCGCAGGGACGATTGATGTCACAGACGTCTTGAGAGCATCTACGGGGTTCGGGGCAGGCTGCACGTCTTTTCCGTTCGCCACACTCTCCGGACAAACCACCTGGCCGGACCCGAGCTTCGTCGCCATCTTGGTTTCCCTGTCTGCGCGGTCTTTGCCTGCCTTATCTCGGTCGGAGCTGCGGCCAGCGCGTTTAGTGGACGGCTTCGACGTACGGGATTTCTCGGAGGGCTCCTTCAAACTCGCGCCGTCGTCTTGTTCGCGCTCGCGCTTGGATTCCGACGCCGCTGCCGTCGCATTCACTTCCGGCTCGCTTCATTGCGGTTGCGCAGACGATGACGTTTTCCTCGCCTGCTCGTTGTCTGCAGAAGTGCGACGCGTATCGTGGGAACCTTCGGCGCCAGTCAGTTGCCCCGCATTAGGAGGCACGGCCGGGTGGCTCGTTGCAGCGCTGCTCTCTAGGCCTTCTTTTAGGAACGGAATAGATTCGAACGCTACGGTCTCCTGATGTCGATCTCCTTCTAACGCGGAACGGGAAGCCGCGTTCAAGTCTTCTGTCACGTGCCTTAATTCGGTTTTCTCGTTCGGAGAGCCCTCGGCTGCTTCTGGCGGCTGATCGCTGACAGGCGTGCCACCTTTGGAACGCGTCGATTCGCCGCAGGACGACTTCGAGCTAGTGCTATCCGCGCTCCTCTTAGCGGATCGCTTTCCTTTTTTCGTGCCTGTGATCTTGTCCTTTCCCGAGCGCGTCTTTTGACGCCCCTTCTTGCCACGTTCGGCATCTTTACCTGCCTTCTTAGCCGGTGTAACCTCGCTAAGCCCCGGAGCAGGCGTTAAGCAATTGACTTCGACGATCCGCTGACCAAAATTATTGCAGACTTGACCATGAGCGTCCTTTCCGACGCAACTTTGTGGTTTTTCGTCGACAGTGGTCACCTGGTCAGAAGTTGGTCCATCGGCGTGGCGTTGAAGGTTAGGACTGCCGACGCGGTCAGGCTCGGGCGGAACCGGCTTCCTGTCGGACGTGCGAGTGTCAGTGATCGTTGGGGTCAGGTAAGCAGCAGCAGAAGAAGCAGGCTTTGCTTGAATTCCAGGCCGAAACTCCTCTATACATGGAGTAACGAGCGTCTCAGTGTCCGTGACAGCGGCAGGGTTGTGGGTCTGAGAATAGAGTTCGGGCTCGCGCGGACTCAAAGTGCGAACCCTACTTGACGTGACCTTCACAAGCTTGGTCGTAATGGGTCTTTGATCTGAAGAGCGACTGTCGAAAGTCATCGTGCTCGAGCTAGAAACCTGTCCTTTATTCGCTGGAGCAACATCGAGTTCAGACGACTCCACTACGGGAACCAGCGGTGTGGGCGCCTGGGTCAATGTGGCCGACGTACTGCTCTGAAACGAGGGGTCGGGCTTCTGCGACGCTGCATCCACAGTGGCAGTGGCGACAGTCGCGGCATCGTCTTTGGCGGCTGGAGGTAGCGGCGGTGTCGAATGACCAAAGAAATCGCTTTCCGCATTCCCGAAGTTCTCGCTGCGGTGACCGCGCGGTAGCCTGCTGGGCGACTCTGAAACAGTGCCCTGGGCGAGCCCGGTGCCCCTCGCTTCCGTCTGTTCCTCGGCACTCGCTACAGGTCCCTCGCCGTGATGCGTGGGCGCGTCCCTCGCGTTTTGGGCAAACTTGGACGGCGCTAAAGAGAAGCGCCTACCGATGAGCTTGCCGGCGAAGACGCTCACCCTTCGGTACCACGCGGGACGCGCCTTGCCCTCCGTGGTTGAAGTACTCGTGTCTTTGGTTTCCTTGGCGTTCGGGGAGTTATGAGGTTGCTGGTTTTCGCGCCAGAAGAAGACGCTGAAAGCGCGGCTTTTCTTTCGCGATGCTTGCCTCGACGTGCTTGTGTCCATGACGGAGTGCCCGGACCCGCCCGCTTTGCTGCTCCCTGGCGCGAATGGCTGAGAGAGGCCGAACTGAGACACGGCCGATGCCTCGGGACTCCGCTGCGTCAGGTCGTGCCCCTTTTCCTCGCGGTTGGGCTCCTGCATCCGCAGCACCTTTTTCCTAATGAGATTCAAGGTGCCTGCGTGGAGTGAATCGAGGAATTGCGCTATGTTGCGCTCGTTCATGTTGTAATGCGCCGAGTACAACTCGGAGAAGCTTTTAAACACATTAGGTCACACCGGAAAAGAACGACTTGTCTGTGTCTGCTTTGTCCTGTCGTGGTTATTAGTTTTAAACGTGAAAGGAGTGAGTGAGCAAACTGCGCTCGCAACACGTCAAAGAGTAAAACTAAGTTATTTAGCGATATTGAGGTCGCAGACGAATAAGCTATTTAGGCGGCAATAGTGACGATACCGGCAAACCACTGCGTCACGGAAGGTCAAACACTGCTTGAGTCAATCCACTAATTACACATGCGTAATCTTACATTCCAGCGAAGTTGGTTCTGATTACATGTGACCGTGAAGGTTTGATAATGTACTATTCTCACAGCACGTACGATCTTACCTGATGAGAAATGTACGCAGTTCACGGGATCGAGGTGCTTTCGGCCACATAAGTTTATCTTTCGCCTTCTTCGTTCGCTACTTCTTTGCACACGTCCGTCGCGTCCACTTGAAAGTATGCTTTATACTTAAACTTTACTTATCGCTGAAACGCCACCTACTGCAAACGGCGAGAGGTGTGGAGAGAGGGGTCGAGAGAAAGAAATACTGGATGAGGTAGTTGATGGTCTTCTTGAATTTGTTGGGGTTGGCTTTGTCTACATGACGACGATAAGCGGTACGTGCCACTTTTTTATTCTTCATTTTCCGCTAAAGAGGCGCAAGTTGAAGCCAGTCGGGTACAGATTTACGATCACTGGAATGACATTTTTCGCAATCGAAGCTCGTCGAACCTTTAGAAAATCTTTACGTCGGTGCCGCACACCGAAACATTGCGGCGGAAACACGCACTCAAGGTTCCAGAAGGCAATCTGTCGCGTTACCTTCGGGGCCGCCGAGCACAAGTCGAATGAACTTCGGGTCCCGAGGAGACGCTTGAGGCGCCTCACCGTCGGACTGGAGTGGCAACGGTCGAGCTTGCGTCGGCGTCGCCTCGCCCGTATCGTCCTGCTGGTTGGTTGGCTTGTCCGTGCCCTCGCTCACGGGAATGTGAGGCGTCACTTCTTGCAAGTTTTCCTACGGCAGGGGAGAATCAAACAGCACATTTACAATTTTCCTCCCTGTAGCTTTCTTTCGCCTTGGATGCCGTTGTTAAGAGTTCGCTTTAGCTCGGGGGCTCCTATGTAAACACATGTAAGCTGAGAATTAGGTTTTCTCGTCAACCACTGAACCAAATTTGACGGGGTTTCATGCATTTAAAACAAATAGATAAAATGTAGTGACTGTCGTTTTTAAATTTGTGACTTAAGTTGCCAATTTTTCATTAAAAATTGGCAACAATCAAACATTTTTTGAAAGCGAGACTATCAAGTTTACAACCCTGTAACTTAGAAATGAAAAACGGTACCACAAGTCTGTGAATTGCATCTGATAGTACATGTAAAGTGGACAAAATAGATATGTTGAACATGAATCTCAAAAATTTAGTAATATGGAAATATAACATTTGCAGAATTCTTGTAGACGACGTAACATTTTCACGCAAGACATACAATATCACATCAAATTTGTCCGCTTTCAATGATCTAATGGATACAATTTACAAAACCACGATATCTGTTCTTGGTGAAGAGCTAATAATTCGTAAACTTCGTTTCTCTTTCTTCAAGCTTTCGAATTGTTGAAAATGTAACGAAATTCAAGCCCTAAGTCGAAATTCCGCTTGCAATAGTCACTAGAATTTAACTTTCTCTCTCAAATGCAACAAATCTCGTCAAAATCGGTCCAGGGATTATCTCAGAAAAACGTTTTCCTTTTTTACATGTACTTGAATAGGCCGCGTCGGAGTTGGGTCGGAGCTGAGGCTTCCTTTTAAGTCATAAGGTTCTGTCTTGGCGCTCTTTGGCCATACCTGGCCCTTGCGCCACTAAGCAACACACATTCATTCATTCAAGTCATAAGATTGCGCTCGAGTACAATTTTTCGTGAGAATATGCGTCGGTCGCCTCGGGGGATAGCCTTGGCTAGGAGTGTTGGAGTCTGCGCGAAGGAGCAGACGAACTCGGGACGAAAGAAAAAAAAAAGCAAGATGCGCCGGGCGGGATGAGCACTCGTCTCATCCATGTTTATTATTTACCTTTTCGTTTCCTTTTTTTTATGTAAAGTGTGCTGTGTGTCCAACGTGCTCTTGGGACAAAGGAACGACCACAACACCGTAGTGCAAACAATCAAAAGCAGTCTGTAGAAGCAAAATAAATATAAAAAAATACTGCTGGCATAAATTATCATAGTAGGCGAGTAGTTTTCTGTTTCATTTCGCTGTTTAGAAACACCCAGCTTGTCTATATGCAGGCGTGATGGCGAGGATAGGCATTCGAATCATTGAAGAAAATACGACAAGAGGAGAAGTGCGATTGTTAAAGGGGAGTGCCGTAATGTCCTGCCGCTAAACAGTGTTACAGCACGAACAAAGCGCAAGAAAAACAAGAACGGCGAATCAGAATTCTTCGGTTTTCGTGGGCCTCGAGTGCGCTGTCACACTGCTACAAAGAATGCATCACGAAGCAGCCGGCAAGCGAACATTACTGTCCGGAAGGCGAATTTGAATCGGCGATAGGCAGTCGCTTGAACCCTCTCGCAACAACGGCAGTCGCTTGCAGTGCGCATTTCAAACCGGCCTTCCCTCCCGTGAACTGAGCGAGCCATTTGTTACCCTAACGGGCGCCACGGATCGGCCAGATGACGTTGCGGCTGTTTGAGCTTCCTACAAGTGCTGCTGACGCCAGGTGCGACGTGACAACACGCCGTGAACAGTAAATCACGCACGATTGCTTGGCATGCTTGAACTTGATAAGCGTAGCGTGGCCCTACCCCCAGCGTCGTTAGAACTGCATCTGCTTCGTCACCATATCTATATATAGTCACGCACGGCATGCACTGTTGCGAAAGCAGAAAGTTAGCGCGCAAGCAGATAGTGGCGATTTTTGCCTTGGGATAAACGGTGGCTCCAGGGGGAACAGCAAATTCGCACGTATAAGTTTCCAAGTAACGTCCCTTACGAGATGTGCTTTCTCCGCTCGCTAGGTTGTCTATAGTCATGCGCTGACGTCAGGATACGGAAAGCTTGAGTCCCTACATAAAGAAAGCACGGTTCTCTGTCGATCACGTGCGGGAAGAAATTTCAACTCTGCGTGACGCAACGTCGAGCGTCGCGTATCGTTGGAGCGACGCGGCAATCCTGCCCGATGGTTTATCCAACGAATGCGTTCGGAAAATGACGTCCTCGACAGCGATCAAGCGAGCTGGACTCGCGATGATGGCTCACCTGTGTCTGGGTGGTGCCCTCCTTCTTGAACCACTTCAGGCCCCACGAGCCGAAACGGCCGTCCTTGCGGTCCTCCTTGCCTGGCGAGCCGCCGTCCGCGCACTCCGGCCGTGCGGGCTCGGCGGGAGTGATGCTTCCGGACGCCTACACCACGGCGATGGCGATATATTGACGCCTTCGAGCGCTTTACAACATCTCCCAGCCATACAAGTAGCATAATTTAGCAGCCGGGACTGCATGTTTTTTCTTCACATGTGATAACCAAAGTTGAATGAGCGCGTTTCGCGTCTAATCTATGGTGTCATATGACTCCTCTTCGTAAACGAAACCTTAACTGACGCGTATAGAAAAGTTGTTACACTAAATTATAATTAGCGCGCTCTGAGGAAGACGTCGCATCACGCAGTACCCGATTAACTAAAGAACCCGACGAGCTGAAAGATTATAAGAAGATTTATAATAGGGGGGACAACACCTTGTCAATCATATAGTATCAGATTTCCGAAGACTGCTAAACAAACAAGAACATCTGCAAGCCTTTATTGAATGCTGTTCCGCGGACATAGTCCTCGGTACCGAAACTTCGCTGTGCTTTGATGTAGCTTACAGCGAACTATGGCTTTGGAATAGTTTTTCCTTGTTTAGAAAAGAGAGAAGCACATCTCGAGGCGGTGGCGTCATAATTGCTGTAAATAAGAAGTTGAGTGCGCATCTTGTTGACACTTTTCCCATCCTGGAAATATTGTGGATCGTACTCCGTTTATCGCCGTCTGTAACTTGCGTTATCGGGGTCTGCTATCGGCCACCCAGTTCTTCAGCTGGCTTTGTTGAATGTCGTCATGATTCTTTAAGCATTATTCAAAGCAGGTATCCGTCATCGGAAATAATACTTGCAGGCGACTTTAACTATGCCGGAATCGACTGGCCGACATGCAAACCCATCGAAGGTGCAAGAAGGCATGAATGTAGGCAGTTTCTGGATGTTCTTTCTTTGTTTAGTTTCAGCAAAATGGTATCATGTCCCCCACGTGGTGATTCATTCTAGATCTTGTACTGACTACAGATCCACAAAGTACGTATATACGCGTCCTCCACTGCATGAGTGACCACAATGCTATCCACTGCGAGTACACCATCAAATATTAAAAACCTTGTAATGCAAAGGAAACCATACACGATTACAACAGAGGGGATGTACGCGGACTAAATAATGATGATGAGCCTCTTCTGCAGCCCGATGTTGCCGGAATTAAACACGTTTATCTGTTCGGTTTTATCATCATAAGAACTAGTGCCACCAGATCTGAACTTTATCAGCTTAAATACTTCAATGAATGACCTCATAGTCACTCTCAAAGGTGTAGAAGCCGCTATAAATCGTCTACCAGTCAATTCGGCACCCGGACCAGATGAAAATTGCACAAGATTGCTAAAACTCACAAAACCAGCTATATCACGTATCTTGGTCGCTATTTTTCAACAGTCAGTTGATACAGGATGCGTGCCTGATGCCTGGAGGCGTGCACTTGTGATTCCCATTTTTAAATCTGGTGATCCCTCCTTAGTCTTAAAATACAGGCACATCTCATTAACAAGCATGTGTTGTAAATTACTAGAGCACATCGTATCATCCACCGTCATGAAATTTCTATTAGATCACAATTTCTTCTCTAGCAATCAGCATGGTTTCCTTGTGGTCGGTCATGTGAAACCCAACTATTCGAATTGGTAACTGACCTCCACGAAGCCGTTCATGGTGGACTAAAAATAGATGCAATATTTATTGATTTTGCAAAAGCATTTGACAAAGTTCCGCACATCCGTGTATTAATGAAGCTAACGAATCTTAACATAAACAGTAGAATTACAAATTGGATAGCCAATTTTTTAACCAACCGAAGTCAATCAGTCTACGTGAATGGGTACTCATCTTCACATTCGCATGTAAAATCCGGTGCATGACAGGGTTCGATCCTGGGTCAAATATTATTTCTAATCTATATTAACGACACAGGAAACACTTTATCTTCTACCATAAGGTTATTCGCAGACGACTGTATCATCTACAGACGAATTAGTAACGCCGAAAAGGAGACCTCATTTCAGGTAGACCTCGACAAACTCGCATTTTGGTGTTGCGAGTGGCCAATGGAAATTAACATTTCTAAAACTAAGGCCATGACGTTCACGAGAACACATAATCCCGAATTGAGCTACTACACGATTCAGGGAACCCCTGTTGAGAAAGTATCCAGATTTAAATATCTCGGAGTTCATTTATCCTCTGATTTATCTTGGAACGAGCACATTAATACCATAACCATTAAAGCATCCAAAACACTTGGCTTCATTAAACGTAACTTATACTTGGCGAACTCTGCTACTAAGTTATTAGCATACACTACGCTTGTTCGTTCAAAGGTAGAGGGCGCATTTAATATTTCGAATCCGCATCAAACCTATCTGATCGATCAGCTCGAAGCAATACAAAATAAAGCAGCAAGATATATCACAAAAAATACTCGCGAAACTACAGTGTTACCGATACCAAGGAATCACTTTCATTGCCCTCTCTTCAAAACCGCCGACTAATAACATTGTTATCACATTTTCACGCGCTTTATCATAGTAGATCTATGTTCCGCGAATCTTACATCAATGCAGCTCATAGTATTTTTCTGCGCTTTGATCACCCATTTAAAGTGCAACCCTTTTTTTGTGCACTAATCTGTGCCGTCATTCGCCATTACTTTTGGAAGTATATCATTAGAATACTATACTGGGGGACATTATATCTGCCATTAACCATGATGTTTTTGTCAACAAGTTGAAAGTTTTCCTGAATGTGTGATTATTTCTGTGTTGAGTGCTTACTTGCGTCTCACTTGTTTCTCCATGCTGTGCGTACATACATACATACATACATACATACATACATACATACATACATACATACATAAATACATACATACGTACGTACGTACACGGTCGTCCACTTCCAATTTGAACACGGCTCCGGGCGGCCGGCGAGGCCGGCGCTCCGCGGAGCGCCGCTCGTGGGCGCCGGGGTAACTAACGCGCCGGCGCACTGGCAGCCACAGGCGTGGCCTCAGCCGCGTCGTCTAGTGTGTGCTGTCGCGCTGTAGCAGACGACGCGGCTGAGGCCACGCGTGTGGCTGCCAGTGCGCCGGCGCGTTAGTTACCCCGGCGCCCACGAGCGGCGCTCCGCGGAGCGCCGGCCGCCCGGAGCCGCGTTCAAATTGGAAGTGGACGACCGTGTACATACCTACGTACGTACGTACGTACATACATACATACATACATACATACATACATACATACATACATACATACATACATACATACATACATACATTTCACACATTACAGACTGTGACAATACATACGTGCCGACGTTTTCCGTGGAATAATTACTGCATATATGGAATCTACATATTGTGGACGTAAGTTTACGCCGAATCACGTACTATTTGTGCCCCTCTGCGCTTACAGTTTGCGCCGTACTATATATTGATCACGAGCATGAGCAGTGCGCTGTGGCCGCTGGTCGGAGAAACATATCTCTGAGCTGGCTGGTCGGTAAATAAGTGCGTAGTGCCGCCTCCCATGACTTGAGACTTTTGCGGGTACAAAAAAAAAAAAAAAAAAAACATCGCACCAAATCGTGCATCGTACTGCATGACGCAAATTTATATATCTTTATTTCATAAGTGATGCCCTATTCTTCTGTTCGGTCGCAATTGCAAGCAGTGTGAGAACTGTCTCTAGTATTCGTACTGTTGTCTGCTATGTACGAAATGGTACAGTGTCCAGTTGAAGTAGTCACTCACTCACTCACTCACTCACTCACTCACTCACTCACTCACTCACTCACTCACTCACTCACTCACTCACTCACTCACTCACTCACTCACTCACTCACTCACTCACTCACTCACTCAATAAATAAATAAATAAATAAATAAGTATATAAATAAACAAATTAATAATAAGTATATAAATAAATAAATAAATAAATAAATAAGTGGGAACCTGTGCAGTGGCCGGGGTAACAGGGGTCACGGCAACGCTGTGAGCTGCGCGGAGCTTCCTCACACGCGCCTTCCGGCTCTCGGGCTTCTTCATGGTGAGCACGATTTGCCCGAGCCGGTCGAACAGTGCCTCGTCCTCCACCACCGGTGCCGTCCGCAAGGAACCGCCCGAATCCTGCCGGAGCACGCGACGGGAGCGAAGAAAATGGTTCCAATTCTCGGGCAGGGTCGAGAATTGGTAGGAAAGCGCTACAGATATTGGAAAAAGAGGCACAAGCGGCTGACCAAATGACTTTCGCGGAAATCGTCGACGTATTGCATATACATTTAGATTCGCGACTAAAAGTTGGCAAGTCCTCTCTATATTTTGAGCAATGCAATAATAACCCGAAGCATTCGTATTATTTCGCGTCGCTGCCTGAGATCACAGCTGCGTCCTCGTCTAGTCGTTCCTGCTGTGCCCGTGTACCTTAAGTTCTGCTGCTACAATATGCGAAGAATGAACCAACTAGCCAAGTTAAACACCCCTTTTGGCTGTCTGAGAGTTGAGTCGCATTCGCGAAATTCCCTAATATGCATGAAGGGCGAATGTGTCGAGGAAGATACTTAGGCGCGCATAGAGCGCGTTCATCTGATGCAGCTCTTAATGAACGCGCTGACAGAAATACGTTTCGTGGGGTTTTATGCTTAAAATAAGGACTTGTAGCCTGCGACATAAACCGTTCCACGCAGGAGCAAATAATGCTATCTATCTATCTATCTATCTATCTATCTATCTATCTATCTATCTATCTATCTATCTATCTATCTATCTATCTATCTATCTATCTATCTATCTATCTATCTATCTATCTATCTATCTATCTATCTATCTATCTATCTATCTATCTATCTATCTATCTATCTATCTATCTATCTATCTATCTATCTATCTATCTATCTATCTATCTATCTATCTATCTATCTATCTATCTATCTATCTATCTATCTATCTATCTATCTATCTATCTATCTATCTATCTATCTATCTATCTATCTATCTATCTATCTATAATCTTCGACCTGCTGCGAGGTGAACTGGATGGCGGTCAGTAAGCCGTCCGGTGGCTGGTCCATCTTCTCCTTGCGGATGGTGTACAGCACGCGGTCCACGAAGTACAGCACGATCACCGAGGCCACGGCGCCCGAGAGGAGCCACGCGATCGCGAACGAGCAGGCGCACGCGCCGGCGAACAGCGGACCACGGCGAAGGCCGCAGCGCGCGCACAGCAGCTGGGCCGTGTGGCGCACCAGCTCGCTCCACGCGTCCAGCACCGCGACCACGAACAGCAGCACGGCCACGGTCAGGACCTCCAGCTGAAGAGCGCGATGGCCGCGTCAGCTTTAAAGCGAAGCTGTACACCTCTACCGTCCAAGGAAATTTTCGTGTCGTAAGCATAGAACACCGCATACGTGGGACGATTCCGGAGATGGTGCAATGTGCAATGGCGGGCCGACCATCGGCGGAATTGCAGTTCGCCATCATGGGGCCCACATATACAGCTTCGCTAATCATCCTTCTTCACAGAGTGGCAGGGCACTGAATATTTTGCGGAGTCGCTTTTAGGAGCTTACGTGATCGAAGCGAGTTTTAGCACCTCGTTCCCGATTCCCATTCCGGATGATGGTTTCTATGGGCGTCTCTTTCGAAACAGGGCGGTGACAAATAGTCACCTAGCCATCTTGAGCTGCACTCCGTTTAACACATCACGTGCAATGCTGTGCAAGCTGCGCAATAAGTTCGGCCAGGAAAATGTGTCACTCCGCGCCTTCCGTCAATGCTTCGCTGTGGACCAAAACGGCGTTTATTCGCGCGAGCATGCTCTTGACGCTGCCGCTGCGGGCTTCAAATAAAAAGCCCGAAAAGAAAACCAATGCAAATCAAACTTATCTAAAACAACGCATTAGCCGCCGTATACAACAGTTCCTCTGTTTCTAAGGATCACAACATTTCTCGCTCAATACTGAGCCTCTTTTAAAGACGTTCGCAGAATTGCGGTCCGAAAACATGGAGATACTTCCAAGCGCGAACGCAGCCACTACAAAAATTATCTCTAGCCTCCACAGCGTTCCATGTGATGTCTGAAATGGAGTACGTTCATGTTTCAACAAATATATTGTGGTCTAGCATTTTGCCCATCTACATTCTACTCTATCTGTTAATTAAAACTTGTATCTCTATATTGTAAAGTTAGCGATAAATCTACAACGGCTGTGGCCTCATCTCTTCCCTGCGTTATTTCACCAATATACACCAAGAGCATCTTATTTACATCGCTCTTAATGCCCCCGTTAGCTTCGAACCCAGCACTTGTGCGAAATGTTGAAGTTCCCTATGTTCCTGGTTGGCTGAGTAGCTTGTAGTTTCATTAAGACGTGTCGAGTCGTCTTCCGACTTTTGATGCAGCATATTAGAGGTGAATCCCGTCTTCATTATCCATGTACTTTTTCTCAGGTAGGGGTCCAGCTCGAGTCTCAAATATCGATATATTGCCTTTGTGCTATCGTTCAAATGTCCTATCGTGAATTCTTGCTTTTCTTTCTTTAAGCCTTCATGGACGTTGTTGTTGTTCTTCATTCAGGCAGTTGCACTTCATAAGGTCCTGTACTTGTTTGCCAACTCTTTGACCGCTTTCTCCAACTCTTTCTCCTTCTCGCCACTCTTCACACGGGCTGCTATGGATTGCTACAAATGAGGCGCTACGGCAAATTTCTATATTACCCCCTGTACGACCACTCCTTATGCTGTGTCAAAGGTGTGTTTGTGCATAATGGGTCCTATTTGGTGAGTCTGGTTGAACGTATCATCTGGGATACTCGAAGAAGCTGTCTGCTTATCTGTGTGGCGTTAACATAGTCGGCGTTGATTCAGCAGGTAAGGTTATTGTGACAAACCGCATGTATTTTCTACAAAGAATGCACTTGGGTCTCGAATGAAAGAAAAAAATAAGGAGAAGAATGCTGTTCAATGATCTTAGGGCCACCGGCGAGGGCGTGTCGACGATGTTCACAGCACTCTCTCAACCACCGGCAAGGTTAGCAAGGTCAGATTCAGTTTGATCTTGCTGATAACTGATGCCTGACATCGCTTCGCACCGAGATAAAGGAGCAGATAAATACCGATCATTTCTGGACCTCGGCGACAGGATGTACGCAGTGGTTTTACGGAAACAAAACGTTCTGCAGGAGGAACAAAGGACAGCACTAAGTGTTTGGCAGCGCTGAAACCGCGTTTTTTTTTTCTTACGCGATGATAGCAATGATAGGGATCTAATGATAGGATGTGGCCTAACAGACTCCACTATGGGCGACAGGTGGCAGTTCTCAGTAAAGTGGCCAGCATTGTAAGGGGGTGCTCACAGGCTGGCGATATACACGTGTCCCGCGTCTAGCGCCTAAACAAGCAGGTGTCCTCGGCAAGGTGCACGAGATTGCAGGAGTTTGAGGAGGTGGTGTTCTTATGTAAAGGGTACACACGGGGCGCTTGGGCGCGCCCGTGTTCGCGTGATCGCGTTGCTGATTGGTTGAAACCACATGTAGCTTTTATTCGGATACCATGTCGTCATGACAAATTGTACATCCGCATTTGGAAGAGATTCAGGATTCCAACACCCCTGCCACCCCGCAGATACACTTGCTAGCTGACATACCGAACCAAACACACGCGCTCGCGTGGTTGAAGAGAGAGCATGTAAATATTTACGTACGGCTAGGTACTGGCCGGCGATGAGCTCCGGTTCCAGCAGTCCCAGAAGCGGTACGGTGACCAGGTGTACGAGCGCGGTAGCTGGCTTGGGCACCACGCTGAAGGCGCACAGAGTCAGCGGGAGCAGCAGGCAGTACAGACAGCCACCGTACTGCAAGTTTTCGAAGATTTTCTACTCCCTTACCCCATCACAGGACAGCTAGCCGTTGCAGGATACCGGATTAGCTCAATATCTTTTCCTCTCTTCCTCCTGCTTATTTTCCATCATTTGGCGGGCGGTATCGAGGATGTAGAGGGTACTAGTTTTATTGGCATTTACAAAAAGAAAGAACAAGAATGGTTTCTAATAGTCCCAGAAACAGGACCCGAAATCGCAGACATTTTCGTCTCCAAGTGTAGCTTGAAATTGGTTGGCTGCCTTCGATAATAATACGTATACACCATTACGACAGGGTGGTAGATCTGATATTACCGAATGTTCTAGCGTAAATACTCTTCGTGAAGATGGGCGCTGCGTTTGTATTCACAGAGGAGATCATATAGCTCAAGCATAGTTCGTGAACAGGCTCTGTCTAATCATGATAACGAATATATTACTATAGGAAACAGCAGGTCAATGTTATCTTCATCTTCACGAGAGAAAAGCCCGTCTGAATTCGGTCCAGTACAGTTCACTCGTATACGTCCCCCTGCTTCGATTCCCTGCAGCCGATTTTGACAACTGTCAAATACACATTCAGCTGCCTAGGCCGACGCGCGCAAGGGAAACCGAGCGGGGCGAACGCTCTCCAACCAGTGGCTTGGTGACGCACCTTCGCCCCAAAGCAGAACAGCGGCAGCAGGAAGAGCGGCATGAAGACGCCAAGAGGCCACAGTCGTCGACAGCGCAGGCGCTCTCCACTCGCCGCCACCGATGGCGCCCGCAGCGAGTACGCGGATTGATGACGAAGCACTTCCGACTCCGCGCCACGGGGATAGCCTGCGCGTACAGCCAACAAAAGCGCTGGCATTAAACGGAGTTGTCCACAGAAGATTCATCCCCGACTTAGGTACTTCTTAACGCGAAATTTGAGCGCAGCTGTATACAAGGCGACAAGCAGTGCGGTGTACTTTCTTCTCTTTGGAGCCAGACATTATGGCAGGTTTACAAGATAGCATTTTTTATAACCTAAACAATTTCTCTAGCTATGTACGCTAATTATTTTAAGATATGCTCTCTATTTTAACTTTTCTTTAGAAAATACATATGCTGCGCGATGCACTTGTGTACCTTGCATGAACCTTTTCTATAACTTCCGTTTGACAAAAAAAAAAGAAACGAAAAAAATGGACATCTACCGTCTGTCGCTAATATAAAATAAATAAAGGCCAGCCAGTCGCTAACAGCATCCGCCGCCTATGCATTAGGATTTCATTTTTGCGTTAGGTCGTATAAAGTGCTTGGTTGATTCTTTCATTGATTTGCCCACATTTTACGTATTCATCGGATGACATATTCAAAGATGATTACGGTACTTCCTTATGCCAAATTTCAGCGCAGCTAAAGACGTGTCTTCATTTTGCGATATATTGGCCGGCGCGGAGAGTCTGGTGCGGCGCGTTATTAACCGAGCTAAGTATGGCCCGACTGCCTCGCTTATTGGGAGGTCGCGCGAGGCAGTGCGTGGCTTACGCATGGGCTAACGTCCCTTCATAATTTGAAAGTACCGCCACTCTGTGAACTCTGCCGCCGCCGAGCAACCTCCTCGGTTTCTCCACGCCCCTTAAGATGTGAGGGCCGTGGAGAAAGAAGTATTAGGGTGGATTAAGGTGGATTATGGTGGATTATGGGCAATTAGGGTGGACTAAGAGAATTAATGATGATTACGGTGTATAAGGAAGCTTTAAGTTTGCATGAACAAGGAAAAAGGCGTATCAAGGAGGATTAGGGAGGATTAACGCGGTGAAGGAGGATTAAGGTCGATAAGTGTGGATTAAGGTGATTATGGATTGATGAAGGAAGATTAAGGTAGATTAAGATGGATTAGGGTAGATTTAGCTGAATTAGATTTGATGGAGGTGAATTAAGGTGAATTATAGTACGCCTTATTAGGCTTTCGCATTGGTGTCTCTTAGGCGATAACCAAGGACTCCTTGGGTTTTTGGAATTTGCTTTGAACGGTACTTCCACTACGCATGGGTGGACGACGATTATTATTTTACTTGTTATATGGTTTTCTCACGGCAACAAACAATGGTGCAGGGGGTGTTCACATGATCGCGCGCGCTTGCTGTTGATAGCGACATCTAGTGTGAGGCCAGGAATCTTCGCTTTAATAGCGAATGTTTTTAGCGAATGTTTTAAAGCAACTTTCTGCGGTTTACTTGTGTCGGGAAACTTTTGCCATTGATTTAAGACGAGCCGAAGTCAATGCATCAATGCGCTTTGATTACGCATGTTGAGCAATCAATCATGATTGTGGTCATTATGTAGTAATGCAGATAATATTATGCAGGCAATAATGCTGAGCACTGCGATGTATTTCACCTTAATACACCTTCGTCCTCCTTTATCTACCTTGACCCTCCTTATGCATGCACCTTAGTCCACGTTCGTAGTCCTTAATCCACCTTAATACACATTGATCCGCCCTAATACATGCTACACCATCTTAATACAATCACTAGTCGATCATTATTAACTTTGCTAATGAGTAATCATTTCATATATACGGCTGGACATTCTTTGGTTTCTCTTCCGGCCTTTCTTTGGTCACGTGGTATTTTCTATACCTCACAAGACGACCTTGAAACAGATCTAAGCCTTTTGCTTAATAAGCCACACCCAGAGGGATGTCTCACAAGAAATGCTAGATCAGACGCACAAAGTAAATCATCTCATCACGTGGCAGAAAAAATGTCTGGAGTATAGAACTCACCTCAAACCTCCTTTTACATCAGCATACCCCGTTCATACGCCTTTAAGAAAAAACCAATCTCCTAATAAATGTTGCCTTCAGCATTATCGATACTGTTATCAGCATATCTCAAAATTTTCAGCACCAGTTGGGCATGCAACTGGCCCAAAATAACGCGCCTCCATATAATGCTGCGGTTCGTCCGCGGGAGCCCCGCAGAAAAAGCGTGCCGTGCGCAGCGCACGCGACTGGCGGGCGAGGAGAATAAAGGAGGAAAGTGCCGGGGGGAAGAGAGTGCCACTACTTTCGAATTATCAAGGAGCTTTAAGTATAAACCCCATGCACGCGATTTTTTGCGCGACAGCGACAAGCGACGCGATGGAGACGGCTGTCGCGTTGCTCGTCGCCCTGAAGTCAAACTCCAAGGAAGCCACCGCTTCGCGCGACTGCTCTCCAGTGTTACCGGTATTAGAGTATTAAGTTAGCGCCAAACCTGGCGTTGCACTTGCTATAATAATCTAAGTTGATTTGTTTGGCTGTACAAAGCAACGTAAAGTATTTCGTACAGGCTTGCAGTAGATTTTTTTTCGTTTACATATCAAAATTCGGTAGTTCGCTTGTTCTGCTTGTTCCGTTTGTATGCTGAGAAGCGCGTACGTGCGCAAACCGGTAGTACTTCACTGATATACATCCCGTTCCGGCGGCCTACTATTGGGTAGTCACATTTAGCATTCTGGGCGGCGAGCGACGAATTCTAGATTTGCAGAACCGAGCGATCTGTTCAAGCGACGGCCCGATTCGTCGCTCGAAGCCGTCGCTCGTCGCTGTCGCGCACAAAATGGCGCTCATGGGGTTTAGCCTTTAGCGTGGGCGCGATGCACAGCAACCGCCGAAGGCAGACCTCCGCTCCAGCAGCGCTTTGCTTCCATAGAGACGAAGCGCGCTACTCCGGCGCCATCTCGTAGCCATCGTCTCCGCAAAATGCGCCTTGCGCAGCACTACGCTTTTCTTCTCCCGCTTTCACCATACCCGCCTCCTCAGTTTTCTGGCTCGCGCTCTCCTCGGTATCGGCGTCTTTCATCTGCCTCGGCGCTGCGCGTTCGCTTTCACTCTTCGCTGCGTTCGTTCGCTCTGTTACGGGGGCCAACGCCGACGCTCGCCGCAGGAATGGGCGCCTAAGAGCTGCGGTCTAAAGAAATACTAGAAGGAAATCTAGCGCTAGAGTGTGTACGAGAGCTGCAAGCAAGGAGGTTCTGATAGTACGAGATTCACAGGCCTGCAGTTCCGTGTCGACCTTATGTGGCTTCGAACGGCGTTGTCAGTTTGCATAAGGATCATTTTCAACAAAATTTTGCCTTTCAAATGCCATAATCACCAGTGATTATGCATGTGCTATATGCGTTTCGAAAAAACAATGGGTTGCTTCAACATTTGTGCCAGTATATGATACGGCAGGTAATGCATAACAAAGAAAGCCACAAGAGCTTCTGAAGTCCCAAGCACGAATGTAGTACAAGTATATATACACTAAACGTCATTTATATTGCTGACTGACTGAATGCCGAGCCAGAGGTCCCACTAGTAATTTTAGTAGAAAACCGGCTATAATCCGTATGTCTCTTAGTCGGAGGCGGAAACAGCTGCTACCGGCCGATGGATGTCAGAACGGCTCACCGTGAAGCAAGACTTACGACAGCGAGAAGCGTCATTTAAGAGACACGGACTCACGAAGTGCGGGTAATCTTGAACCGCGAGTGCGTTAGGCCTAGCTATTTTCCGTTTTGTCTTTTAATCGGTGGTGGTAACAGGAGCCGGCGGTTAATAGGAACCACATGATGTAACGGTTCACCGTGAGGAAACAAGACGACGCCCGTTTTCGACAGCACGAGGCATCGTTCAAAGCGGTAGCAACGGACGTGTCTCGTAAGGCTACAGCAGCCAATTACAAAACGCCTGTCACGCGCACACTCTTAAGTATCGTTCAAACCGAAAGCGAGTCAAGTCTGTGAGTCCCGTAAGCTTCCTTGTGCGAGCTTCCGGAAAGGATTAAGTTGCGGTCAGAAGTTTCATCCTCGTCGGCCTCGATCGCTATCAAAAGTGCCATCGTCGACATCCACAGGGGCAACGGGGGCGTAAACATCGCCTGCCTATCAGCAGCGTCATAACATATGGTGCGGAGAAAACACTTATCAGCCACACATTCTGTGATTTCGCGTAAGAAAATTCACCTCAACTCTTAAGGTGCATGCCTCCTGCTACAAGCCTATCAAGACACCATGGGCGTACTGTATTGGAGCGCATGGGCACTTCACAACGCGCATGGCCATAGAGAGAAAGCGTTATCCTAGAGCACAATAGGTTTCGAGCAGAACGTTATGACCAGCATGGGTAGGCGTGTGTGGTCGTCTCTTCCTGTCCGTGTGAGAACGTTCTGCTGGAAACCAATTGTGCTATGTGCAACCAACGAGCTCAGGCAAACACTATTCGGAAGTTATCCTACTGCTTTGACGTCACTTGAGAGAGCCTGCAATGTCTTGAGAGTATATTATTTAAGTGAGGCACATTCATCGACAGTCGATCATGAAATTCGTGTCTGAAGGCGTTCTACCAAACGCCTTGCAGAGTGAGTTGCTCACATTCCTCCCTGCCAGGGCGACTTTCTTCGTCCATGAAGAAGCGTTGTCGTGGTCGACGACTAGACGCGAGAGAAAGACTACGGAGTCCGCAGAACGAGGCGCTGAAGGTAGATGTAGAAGGTCATGCACGACCCCGCTAGTGCACGGGATGACGATGACGACGATTAAGACGATGATGATGATCCTCTGTACGAATGGCACATACCTACTGTGGGGAATTGGAAGGTTCATTTAAAGATGTAAAAAAATATGAAGAAATGAAAAAAAAAGAAGTAAGAAATTGTGTGCAATCATCTACTTCTTTACCACCGCGTATATATGCTCCTGTGCACAGTATATTAGTACATTTTGGCATGCACAGATTTCGTTGTTTGGCACCCTTTTCCTCATGTCTCTTTGTAAGCAATTCGATACAACCATCTTTTGCTGCTTTGTAGGCGCTTCTCGTCCTTGAGAGGGGGTGAACTGTCCACTTTGGACTGTCCTTAAATATTCACGCAACGTCACCGTTTGGAAGATCTGACTATCGGGCAGGAATGTATGCGGTTCTATAGAAAAGCTCATTTGTTATTTCCGCCGACTAAATTGTTACTATATTGTTCTCCCACTTGGTTGTTATCCTGTCTCGGTTTAGTAGACTCATATTTGTTTGTGTTTTACAGTTTCTCTTAATTAAAGAAATGGAGGTTATATCATCTGCATGTGAGTGTTCGATGACACTCGTTACTTTCTCCTTTTCGTTTATTTCAGGAATAAGTGTTGGACAGTGGTGTACCGACAAAGAAGTTCGACGCACTTCTAAAGCTTCCATGCGTCTTGTTTCACAGTGGTACGCACACATTCTACGCAATTGGCTAAGAATTGGCACATTTCCAGTGATGCATGCCCATTTTCTCAAGCCGTACAATTGGACGCCTACCCAGTGGTAATGCCCCAAGCTGTCAACCGTACGCAAACCCAGTGAGCCTTGTTTAGTCAGAAAGACAGCAGCCAGCAGCTAGCTTTCCATGCGCCCACATACCACGTGACACACTACCAGTGGTCCAGGTTATGCATTTGCAGAACAGGAGCACCATCAAAGCGAGGGGAAGATGCATAAAAAAGTTGTCTTTTGAAGAGACCGTCACAAAGCTTATTCGACGTATGAAAGAAACACGGAAACGTTCTCGTTGAATCTTTCTGTTCCTAAGGATTCTTTGATCACTGCAAAGATACAAACGTGCTTTTCGTCTCTCCCTGTGTCAGGTTGTTGTCTTAGCATTCCTCATGTCCCATCTATTCAGCGCTTCAAAAATACTTGAAGTACGATATATTCCAGTGCAAGTCGCGCACGCAGTTCGTGCTGTTGTACATTTGTGGCCTGTTACTTTTGCCACCACTCTTCACCGTGCGTAGAATGCATAGGCCAGGTGTGGGCCCCGCTAGGCCTTCCCGCCTTTTCCATATCTCTCTCCGAAATGTGCCCTGATAGATCTAAGAAGTGTAATGCTGACTACTTGCGTGCACTGTCGGAGTGGTGCACGACGTCGACAGGCTAGAAACAATCTACTACGAGGGCGGAATTATATACGCATTGCCATTGCTTCGGAGGTCAATGTGGCCTCGAATTCTGAAACGGAATTTTCTTTTGTTGCGGAGTTTGTACCATATACTCATTCTTTTCCAGCGTCTATATTGATTACATCTGCTGGATACATATTGTTTATTTGTTTCGGCATTCGCCTACTCTACAACGTATCGTAGTGTCTTGCTTTGCCTAATCAGAAACCAGATAATGGCTTTGTTCAAGGAAATAAGTATGTAATGATTTGTAATCATCATCTATGTGATCGCAAATGTAGTTATTTTTCTTCTTGGGCGCACAGGCGAACCATTCTTCAATGATATATTTCTTATATCCCGTCGTATATATAATGCGTGCGTGTGATGTCAAATAAACTTAGAATAACGCCGGCGAAGCATGCAGCCCACATAGCCGGTGGACAGCGCACTCACCCACCGCCCTCTCCCTCTTCTCGCCTTGCGGTAACAATTGAAGGCAGAGGGGAACAGTGCATGATACGCACGCGCGGAACGCATGTGTGCTCTGTCTAGACTCCGTTCAGTGTGTTGAGTCATTCTGTGAGGGCGTGACCTTCTAATCGATCAGTTACAGCTGGTAACCATGCAATACGGCTTAATTTTGCGCACCTGGTAAGTTTCACTTGAATCCCGTTGACTCATACAAATACCTTGGCATTAATATTACTAACGACCTATCCTGGAAAATGCACGTTGATCACGTAACCCGCAATGCTAACCGCACTCTTGCCTACCTGCGCCGTAACTTTTCCAAAGCGCCGTCTTCCTTAAAATTAATTCTTTATAAAACTTTAGTCCGTCCAAACCTTGAATATGCATCTAGCATCTGGGACCCCAGTCAATCCATACTAATCGCTTCCCTTGAATCTGTTCAGACTTGCGCAGCCCGGTTTATTCGGTCAAATTATTCCCGCTACGCTTCTGTATCCACTATGTAGAACACACTAAACCTGCCTGATCTTTCTTTACATCGTAAATTTCTTCGTCTCTGCCTATTTCACAAAATCTAGTATCAAAATGAAATTTTAAAAAGCTGTCTTTTTCTTCAACCGACGCACATTTCACCGAGTGTGGACCACAAGTTCAAGGTTGGTGTGCCATTTTGCCGAACCAACTTATATAATTCTTCTTTCATTCCCAAAACCAGTGCAGAATGGAACTACCTTCCTGCATCCATTGCTGCCATTGTCGACACTAAGTTCAGAAGTGCCATGGAAGATTACTTTTTTGGTTAACTTGTATTTTCATAAATTGTATTATTGCACACTAGTATATTTATTAACCCCTACTTTCTGTAATGCCCTCGGGCTCGAAAAGTATTTGTAATAAATAATAAGTAAATAAATAAATAGCCATGCGCAGGTAACGTAATAGCGCGGCGGGGCCCAGGTGTGCAGTTTCGATTCAAATTTAAATGGCCTACATGACTATATTTAATTTCATTGCGACGTTATGGAGCGCGGCATCGCAGACGAAGGATCAAAAGAAGTAAGATTCAAATTCGCCCTTGCTATGCGCCGTTCGTCACGACAGCATTAATTAAAGCGTAAAACCAGACTAGCAAAGTTAATTTCACTTAGTAGCAACGCTTTACAGTTCAGTTATTACTAAGATTAGCCATCTCTTTTGACGCTGCACCTACTGCACTTTTTCTGCGGAAGTGGTTCGATTTTCATCCACCCGATGGTCTTCACAGCTTCTAGCTTTTTCAACAAAAAGCGCAGTAAATGGCTTTTTGAGGTCGATGTTGGCTACCCGAGCACAAGAAAACATACGGGAGTCAATATTCGCTACAGTGAAAGGGATGTGCTTGGTGCAGACAAAATCCACATACGGGTCAGAACATTGCAATGGAATACCAAGGGATTCATCCACTTAGCCGAAACTGCACGCAACGTCCGCCTTCCAGAAGTGCTGGCGTTCGAAGCAGATGGCAGCGTTAACTAGTCAGCGGTCAAGATAAGCCAGTTAAGTTTAGACTATTGATGAAAAAAAAAAAGCTAGGAGGAGATAGCAGAGAAACCATTGCAGACATGGGTAACTTTACAAATTAGAGCAGGCGCCGCGCCTGGTGTTGTGACGCTCTTAGCGAAAAGCAGTTCGGTCACGTGACGCAATCGCACGTGTACAGAACCTTACTGGGACAAATTCCTGAGGTTTTCTTTGACCCCGAGCATTATTGTAATTAATTTCGTTAATTTAAATAATTAATTTCGTTAAAGAACTCAAAACCAAGAACTTGAAAATTCTGTCTTCCGAATGATGAAAACAGGCTATCCACGCAAGCATTTGACTTGAGTGCCTGTAGAAGGCATTCTGCGACAGTCTAGCAAGATTTGCTTGAGAGCCTGTGTTGTGGCCCCCTCTGTGTATACGTAGCCTACTACCGCGTCGGTAGAAGCCCAGTTCTTTTGCAAACGTGCAGTCACCCGTGTATCTGTGCTCTTAAATTGCAAGAAATAAGGCCTAAAAATGGGGTATTGCTTGGAAATAAGATGTTTTCGTGGTATGTACGGTATGTGTAGTATTGTTTTAGATGAGTCGGGTACTTTTCAAGCTATGCCTGTAAAAGCGAATTGCTTTTGTTAGTAATGCCACCGAGTCACCACTTCCGCACGTTTCGGCTTTACACGCACGTTACACGTTTCGGCTTTACCAAAATGACACATGCTTGTAATCAACTTTTTGGAGCTGGCCTCTTCCGATGAAGCTTCGTACGGGAACGAGTGCTGCTTGCCTGGTGAAGATTGGATGAATGCACAAAAAAGCAGTAAAAGAAACATGTCCTCATTTCACAAGACGTCTTGCGTCTTCCTTGTAAGATTGCACGAGGCACATATTCAGTCTAGACTTGTAAAAATCTTATGCAATCATTTTAATTTCTCAATAAAACAATTCCGCACCATGGCCACATGCGGTTAAGCATTAGAAGCAGAAAAAAAAAATGCAGTGCAAATCAGCGCAGTCGGTGCAATGCGTTCCAGTTAGCGTTCAAAACGCGCGCACCCAAAACCGAAATCGGAAGTGCGGCTCAGGCATTAATGTCGGCTGCGCTGCAGTGAATTCGGCTGCAGTGAATTCTATGGTATTGTGCGCTCTTGTTGAATCCTTTCTCTATGAGAGCTCTAAAATTCCCTTGAAGTGTTCATATACTTCTTTTCGCAATGAAGCACGTTGATATATTTATTCTACACTGAAACATTCAACGAGATGGAGGCACAGAGAAAGAAAAAGACTAAGAGCGGACACTCCGAGAAATGGAAGGAAGGAAGGAAATCAACTTTATTCAGGTCCTGCAGGCCACGAGAGCTTTGGGCTCTCATGGAGTGGGCGTCTCCCACCACGGAACCGGGAGGTTGAGTTTCCTGGCGGCGTCGTGGACCTGCTGGACGGCCCAGAGTTGGGGAGCGAGTTCTTCGCTCCGGATTGCTTCGTCAAACTTGCGCTTGTCCTGTTCGTAGTTTACGTGAGCTTGCGAGCACGGCCAGAGTAAATGATAAACGTTAAGGGATGTATTGCAATTGGTGCAATAGGACTTGTCCTAGAGCTCAGGCATGTAATGGTGTAATCTGTTTTGAGTGGGGTATGTGTCTGTTTGTAGCATTCTGAGTGTAACCGCTTGAGCTCGAGTGAGCGTGCGGTGTGGCGTGCTATATTGTCTGCGTTGTAGGTAGTAGTGTTTAGTGATTTCATTGTATGTAGTGGGCGCGTCCTTATTCTCTGGCCTCAGGAACTACGTCACGGCTACGTAACGAACTAATGCTCTCACCAAACGCCAGGGGACGCAGGCGCAAAAAAAGAAAATGTTGTAATGAATTCTGCTCAATCGCTTTACGAAATAATAATTATACACCCAAATTTGGCGTGTTTCTGATACATAAAAACAGAATTTATCGAAGACACCTTCCGTGCTTTTTGTTCTTCATTCGTACTGCCATCAACACCAATCACCATTCGTCCATCGAGAAGAAGTCAACGACACCAGCGGCGTGCCAGCGGTGTCGTCTCTGGGAGGTACCGCCTATTTGTGATGTGCGAGAGAACCTACAGATTATATATGATGACATCTACCCAAATAATGCAAAACATCTCCCTTATAATATATTAAACGGCTTATTACAGGACCACTTATTGAGTTTATCTATAAGTACGGTCATTGCGACAGACGCCTCACAGTGTGAAGAAAAATCTGGAATTGGCATTTTCTCTCCTGCTCTAGACTGGTCATTTGCAATCAGGATTCCGGACTTCTATTCCGTATTTTTGGCTGAATTTCTAGCTGTAGTTCTAGCCTTACGCAAACTAAATTTTTCAACATCGGCGGTAGTAATTATAACAGATTCTTTATCCTTATGTTCCTCGCTCACAGCAAATGGTGTCACTAACCTTTTACGTACATTTCATTTTCTAGTGCCTGCCCACATAAATTTAATTAGATTGGTTTGGGTGCCTGGACATAAAGGATTAGTCATGAACGAAATGGCTGACAGTCTCGCGAGAGAGGCCCTCAGTGGCCCTGTATTACCATTACTTCCTACAATAGCTTACCTGACGACTACAAGATTCAGGAGATACACAATTACTCAAGACTTTTTGAACCCAGCTGTAGCTAATTTTTCAGAATATCGACACCTCCTATTCCCTTGGCCCAAAAATTCCTTTCACACCAGAAAAACTGAAGTCATCTTTACCCGATTACGTTGTCGAATACCAAAATTAAACTTCTATCGTCACAGGGCTGCTCTGGTGCCCTCCCCTCTGTGCCCAGTCTGTGGAGAAGATGAAACAATAGATCATTTTTTCATATTCTGCCGCCGTTTCACTTCTTTAAGAAAAAATCTAGAATCAAGATTTACACAGCTTGGTTTGAGCTTTTCAATTATAAATATCCTTTCCCTAGGAGCCTCCTCTCTTGGAAAGTGCCACAGGGATATTTGCTCAACCGTGGAGGATTTTATAAGTTCTACAAAGAGATTGTCTTGAATTCTTAAACATTTTATTTTTGTTCATTTTCTCCAGTTAGCTTTACCAATTTCAGTCTTTTAATAAAGATAGCCTAATTTCACCCAAATCTTGGCCAATCCCCCACAGTGGGTGTGCGCCATCGCATAAGGAGTACCATACCATACCATACCAGCGGGAACGTCTCGTGAACGTCGGCTGCGGCGGTGTTCTTGTGTGTGTGAAAGGTGAGTCACGTTTTTAAGCGAAGCTTGGAGTAATTGACTTGTGAGGGCGACGAAGTTCGCTAAAGAAAGCAGTTTGCGGCTCTATATGAGGCGGCTAGACGCGAACAATGCGAAAAGCATGCCCCCTCAAGGAACGCGTAGCAAGAGGGCTGTACTAG
Source organism: Dermacentor andersoni (assembly GCF_023375885.2). Taxonomy (NCBI): domain Eukaryota; kingdom Metazoa; phylum Arthropoda; class Arachnida; order Ixodida; family Ixodidae; genus Dermacentor; species Dermacentor andersoni. Next base: position 48,605,943 of record NC_092816.1, read on the forward strand.
CTGTACTTTCTTGCTATCCCCACCGAGAACGGCATAATCTTTGTTGGTTGCGTTCCGTGAAAATAATCAAATGACGCGAAGCTGCCATTAACTTGCACCGGTTCACGGCTGTGCACTGCACTGCGACTCGCAGCTTGTCAGACGCCATCGAGACGCTGCTTCTCGGTTTGCGAGGGTACACCGTTCTTGCCCAGCGCTGTTTGCGATAACCGCGGTATCGGCGTTCCATTGAAATAGTTCGTGTTGGCGGATTAAAAACGATCTGCTGGACAACGCTTAAGGTCAATATCATGAATTGCACATTTCAGGAAAATTCCGGTTTCGAGAAAATTGAATTCCTAAACCGCGTTTAAATGATCGCGTCACGGTTGACGGTCTTTTCGTTGGCCCGTTCTAGAGGCTGACGAACGCTGGAAAGAACATAAAAGACGCCACGCTGATTCAGACCGAAAACGGCGTTCCGGGGACGGGCGCTACCTAAATAAAGAAAGCAGGACGTTAGGGACGCTGTGCTGTAGCCAAGTTTTGCTTGCTCGTTTCCCTTATAGAGTAAGGGCTCCTGAATATTTTAACGATATTGCTTGCAAACAATGGCATGTGACATAAACAGCGAGCATAGCTTATTGCGTTTGGTACTTTAGCGAGGTGTGCATCTACGGCGCACGGACGGAGGCTGGTGTATGCGTCCGTGCGGATTGTTTATACAGAAAAGTAACGGTGGGGAAAAGTCACCAATGACTACTGCATCTACTTATTGCGGCGGCCGTGTTGGGAAGTACTGCGCATTCTAGTGATTTTCGGTTCCTTATCATTTTTTCGTGGCGAAGACATTGCACAACGTATTGTCGCGTAGGCGTGGCGTGGCGCGCATTTGAACAAAGGCCTCGTATTTGGACGTTTCGAATGTATCTTTATCACGCTTATGTGAACTGCTATTTTGCCTACCAATGCACTCCTTATACTGAGTACGTACAGGGGTGTCCAAAACTTCACAGGCCGCGATGCCCTAGATGGGATTAGATAGGATGGCGGCCTGGGAACTTTTGAACACCCCTGTACGGGGTATTAACATTTATCCTTGTAAGTCCGGGTTATATGGGTCAGAGGTCAGGATGTGTCGGTGGTTTTATATTGTGCATCGGTTCGCTATTCATTCAAAGCGGTTTCCTGGTACAGTTATGACGTGTACATATGTTTTTGGTAATTAACGAAGCGTGCACTTATTGATATTTTCAGACCGTGCTGATGCCATGCCGTCCGGTGGTCCAAGCTACGGAAGCTACTGCTGTGTGTCGTCGTGCTTTGACAACGGCAGAACCCAGAAGAAGCCTATCTTGACTTGGAATAACAACATTGCGGAAACTCTGCCTCTTTGATACATATGAGCGCTTGTACCAAAACACAGAAGACAAGCGCGATGGATAAAGCCGTAGTGAATTATGATTACCTCTATCTCCATCTGTTACAACTTAATCGAAATAAAAATTGCGTCACTACCTCAATTCACACCAAATATTGAACTAGACAAAATAGTGAATCGCTAAATTAAAAAGACAAATCAAAGCGTTGCCATTTGGGTGACGAAAAGTGGTCTGAAATGACAAGCTTCCGCTACAGCCCAACGTCGGTTACGAGGGGTAATCCAAATTTGGCGCCAGCGAAACCGAAACAGGAAGTCCAGGCCAGTTGCTCTCATCAACCGCCAGGCGCGCTAGGGTCGATTGGGCCGCTGGGGGTGTATGGGAGTGTCCACTCTTAACTTTTTTTTCTTTCTCTATGATGGAGGTGGACTATTTGTGCTTGGAGTCAACCGTTAGGGCAGGGCCATGAGACACCACTTTGTGTAACCTACATAGTTTCTCAAGCAAGCTAAGTAGATTTTCTCGAATATATTTTTAATTGTTAATATACTGTACAAAGTGCTTCAGCATTGCAATGGAGGTGTGGACCTAGCATGATCTTCTTATCGAATGTACGCTTGAAAACAGATGTACGCTTTATCGCAAATACAAAATGAAACAAAACACTGCAGGAACTAGCAGAGAGAACGAAAGAACGGCAATTCCCAGCATGTTCTTATCGCATGCTTGCCGCCAGTGCTCACTCTCCGTGGCTTTGTCCTGTGCTGCCAAAACATCAGCATCTTAGCGTGGGGTGCACCGGCAGCTGGCCGCTGAGTGTCGTTGGCGACTCAACGTAGCCCATATAATACATTAGGCATTACGAGGTTAACCCTGTAATGGTTGGCCTGGGGGTTAACATGGGGGCTGCAGGATTAAGTATGTTTGCTGTGAACGGCTCTACGAGGGTAACACGTATTGGTCCATATGATATGCATGAAAGATGGTATAATGCGACATTGCTGCCATAAAGTATCATAGAAAAACTTCTAGACGGAATTCTGACACTGCACCCATTCAGGCTGCATGATGTTTGATGTTTATCGTACTTTGGGCTTCTAACGTTCCATTATCGTCGTGGCACCTACGACGATAATGGAAGAGAGAATAGTATAGAGGAATTTGAAATCCCACAACTAACGCCGGAAGAAGTAAAGAAAGCCTTGGGAGCTATACAAAGGGGGAAGGCAGCTGGGGAGGATCAGGTAACAGCAGATTTCTTGAAGGATGGTGGGCAGTTTGTTCTAGAAAAACTGGCCACCCTGTATACGCAATGCCTCATGACTTCGAGCGTACCGAAGTCTTGCAAGAACGCTAACATAATGCTAATCCATAAGAAAGGGGACGCCAAAGACTTCAAAAATTATAGACCGATTAGCTTACCGTCCGTTTCCTACAAAGTATTTACTCAGATAATTGCAAATAGAATCAGGAACACCTTAGGCTTCCGTCAACCAAAGGACCAGGCAGGATTCCGTAAAGGCTACTCAACAATAGACCATATTCACACTATCAATCAGGTGATAGAGAAATGTGATGAATATAACCAACCCTTCTATATAGCTTTCATTGATTACGAGAAAGCGTTTGATTCAGTCGAAACCTCAGCAGTCATGGAGGCCTTACGAAACCAGGGTGTAGACGAGCCGTATCGAAAAATACTGAAAGACATATATAGCTGCTCCACGGACACCGTAGTCCTCCATAAAAAAGGAACAAAATCCCAATAAAGAAAGGCGTCATGCAGGGAGATACGATTGGGATTGGGAAGAATTGGGGATCAGAGTTAATGGAGAATACCTTAGTAACTTGCGATTTGCTGATGATATTGCCTTGCTTAGTAACTCAGGGGACCAACTGCAATGCATGCTCACTGACCTGGAGAGGCAAAGAAGAAGGGTGTGCCTAAAAATTAATCTGCAGAAAACTAAAGTAATGTTTAACAGTCTCGGAAGAGAGCAGCAGTTTACGATAAGTAGCGAGGCACTGGAATTGCTAAGGGAATAGATTTACTTAGGACAGGTAGTGACTGCGGATCCGGGTTATGAGATTGAAATAATAAGAAGAATAAGAATGGGCTGGGCTGCGTTTGGCAGGCATTCTGAGATCATGAACAGCAGGTTGCGATTATTCCTGAAGAGAAAAGTGTATAACAGCTGTGTCTTACCAGTAGTCACGTACAGGGCAGAAACCTGGAGGCTTACGAAAAGGGTTCTACTTAGATTGAGGACGATGCAACGAGCTATGGAATTAACACGGCAAGCTGGGCGAGTTGGTGATTGAACATGTTCCTACGGGTGGGCAGCGCAATCCGGACGAAGGACGAGTGGAAGTACACAATATGAGCGCAATACTGCGCTCGTATTGTGTACTTCCTCTCGTCCTTCGTCCGGGTTGCGCTGCCCACTCATAGGAACATGAGCTATGGAAACAAGATTGATGGGTGTAACGTTAAGGGATAAGAAAAGAGCAGATTGGGTGAGGGAACAGACGCGAGTGAAGGATATCTTAGTTGAAATCAAGAAAATAAAATGGGCATGGGCAGGACATGTAATGAGGAGGGAAGATAACCGATGGTCATTAAGGGTTACGGAATGGATTCCAAGGGAAGGCAAGCGTAGCAGGGAGCGACAGAAAGTTAAGTGGGCGGATGAGGTTAAGAAGTTTGCAGCGACGACATGGCCACAATTAGTACATGACCGGGGTAGTTAGAGAAGTATGGGAGAGGCATTTGCCCTGCTGTGGGCGTAACCAGGCTAATGATGATGATGACTTTAGCTACCCTATCGGCCTAAATGGCTACGCGATCTTCTGTTTCTAAGCAGGAAAGGCCATAAGAATACGCAGACATGCACGACTATCGCGAATCGTTGCATTTATAATGTGGTGCTTAGTCAAGAATGAACGATTTGCAAAGTCATAAAATCTTTTTAAAGCCAGAAAAACGAACTTTAGGGAAATGCATGTACTGACCATCTTTCCTATACTGGCTGAACCCTGGTGCTCGTAGCTTCCGTAAACTCTATGGCCAGATTTAACTCTATCAGATTTTAATCGGAAATCTCTAGGACTCCCGCTAACCGAGGTAAAGCGTCACAGACAGGCTGGCTGACGTTTCGAGAGGCCGAAGTATCATTTTGTCAACTACATACTTGTCCTTATTGCTGCTGATTACCAAGACGTCGCGTCACAGGTTATTAAGACGCACAATGTTAACTTGGCGTAGCCATACTATTTTTTTTTGCCTGTATTTACTTTGAAGGGCAGGTTCCGATAGTAGGTACGAGAATACGGTTTAAAAGAGCTCAACAGAATAGGCCAGTCAATGCATACCTGGCAGTATATGCTCTTCCCGCATCTCTGGGTGAATGGATGAATTAACTAATAATTTCATTAATATATATTGGAAAGCTTGTCCTTGCCCGGCTTCCTCACAACGTTAAATTGCCAAGCGAATGATGAACGATGATATGAAAAGTAAAACAGTTCAGCTATATAACAGTTAACAACCAAAAGTGGGGCACACTTGCGCGTAAAATGAAGGCAAAAATTATGTAACATTCCGGATAGCAGGACTCATAGACTTTGTAAAAAAACGAAGAAAGAAAACAATGGCATAGAAAGAAACTAAGCAGTGATGGATTATTTACCGAACTACACAAAAGGAATTTCGTCGCAATAGCGATCCTAGCAGACTACGCATCGTGGCCATGCTTCGTCGCAAACTAAGGCTTGGCAACAAATAAATAGAGGAGGGAGCAGCGCGTTTATGGGCTAACATCTTTATTTTTTTTTTCGGGGGGGTGTTTAGGGACGGCGGAGGAGAGGAGGACTAATCATCAAGCACACACTCGGAACTTTAATCTGACGTAAAGATATTTGATTCGTAACGTCTTTATCAGTGCTCGGATCGTTCCGACAATGTACCATGTACTAAAGCCTTCACAACAAGGCCTTTCACAAGTCCCCCGATGCCACATGCGTAATGTAACGCGTATTGTGTTTGTGTTTCATTTGTTTGATTTGCCTTTGCTTTCTAAGAAGGCTGTTCGTATTATTCCCTCGTAAAAGTAACTACGCGCTTTCTTTTTTCCCTCTCTTTATTGCACTTCGTCCTCTTCATTATAATATCTTAATTGACCATTACGAATGCGTATACGTGCTGTCTGTTACCGGTCTGCTGCCGTCCCGTCGAGGGAGTATCGACCTCGTCTAGCTACTGAGTGTAGTAGCCTTTAGTGGGTGATCTTTTCCTTTGATATAGTAGATGAATAAACGGGTTTTAACTGGACTATGCTGGAAACTCTGCGGTGCAAAATGTAAAATAAGCGGAACAAGAGTATGCTTGGAAAAATCTAGCGGGATAAAATCATCCAGGACAAAATTACGTGGGGCATACTAAGCGTGACAAAATCTCGCGTAGCAAGAATATGCGGCCCGCAACTATGCAGGGCCGATGCCATGAGAGGCAGCACTATATGGGAAGAAACTATGTGGAACTGGACTATGTGGGACAAAACTACGCCTTGCAAAACTATATGAGGCAGAACTGCGACACAAACACATACGGACGACTCTCACGGCTTCTTTCTTCGACGGGGAATTTCGAGCATCCGGTGTTATGACAGGTTATTACACGAACAAAAAAAGAAAACGAAACATTTGGCCGCTGGTTGAGTTGGCGGTCTATTATTAATCACAACCCATCTGCTCCATTATGCGACAAGGTTCATTCGTATTTGTTTGATTTTGCATTGATCGGTTTAAATCAAGATACCTTTTCTGCTGGAGATGTACAGAGACAAGAACCCACCAGAAGAGATATCTACTACGAAAGAAAAATAACTACAAAAAGTGCGCTGTAAGCGGCAGGACTTGAATAACAGTAAGAAAATTTTCACGAGCCACTGATGTCACTCGGCGTGTTGCTTCTGCGGGCGAAGCATTTCTATAGCAGGCACGAGTCCATGGAAGAGCCAGTCCTGCTCGGCGAAGTTCTCTCTGTCAGCTGCGCAAGCGGCGTCATGATGTGTTCTTGAAAGTCTGATTGGTTCATTCTTAACTTCCCTGATGCTTGAACATCAGTCTCCTGCAGCGTCTACCCTGTCTCATGAACGACGAACTCGCGAATCTTGGGAGTCGTGATGTTTTCTGGGACGTCTTACTTGAGGTCTTCATCCCCTTCAGTCGTTGAAAGATACGACTGATGGCGTGCATCTTTGGCTGTACTGAGGGTGATCCACATAATAGAGGCTTCTATCCTGTCATAGACTGCGCTAATGTAACATTCCACGACAAACGTGCACAGAACCAAAGCATGATCTCTTCATTATTGCGATAGCAATTATACGGACACTCCGGGCGCATTTCTGCCGTCGTCGTTACCATCACCGTCGGCGTCACCGTGAGGTCTCCGTATGAGTGAAAGTGTGTGAGGGTCAGCCAGCGAATCCGGTTCAATCTCCCGTTCGTGAGCTACGAACGCGGCCCGGATGCGTGCCCTCTCCTGTCGCGGGCGAGGCAGGGAAGTCAGGCCATTGAGGAGTCAAGCGTCCTTCCTTTCCTTAGATCACTATCATCATCATCATTGAGGAGGGGCGTTCTCCTCCTGTGGTTGCTAAGGTGCCTCGATCTATACGGCGTTGGCCACGCATCTATACGGAGTTGGCCACGCGAATCGCGGACGCCGTAGTACACGCCTTTGGCGGACGCCGTAGGCTCGTGTTGCCGGCTCTCGTGTGTCTTGAAAGCGATCTACGACGTGGCCAAAGTGAGAGCCCGCGCGGGCCTGATCTTCAAAGCGATGCGAGATGTTTGCAGATTGCGTATAGTGCCAATACCTTCGTATGCGCTGTGCTTTCGACGTTTCGCTCGCGTTGAAGCGACAGATGCACGGCGGTCAATTGGCTCGCGGCTGCTTCCGCGATTCCTAACTCCAGCGTTTTCACACAGCTGTCATCAAGCGAGATATGTACACGTTTACCGGTGTGCATGTGATACCATGCTGGTTAATTTAGTTAGAACACGTAAGCGGGCTAGTTGGTTTTAATCCATGGTAGAATTTGCAAGGGTGACTGAACAAGGACATATAGTAAGAATAAGCAAAGGCAGCGCTGTCTCTGTGTGTCTGTTTCTTTCTAGGTCCTCGTTTAGTCACGCGTACACATTCTATTATTGTGAAATTATGTAGTAAGCGAATGTTTACAAGTTTATGCGGCCGATAACACGACTATCCTTACTTCGTACAGCCATCTAATAATTTTCTGTCGCAATCGGTGCTTCGCCTTTCGGGCGGAAGAGCAAATTTTTTCTCTTTCTTCTACTCCCCATTCCCACCACATCTGCCCTAAATCATCTCGGCCCACTACACAACTATTTTATGCGTAAGCGCCAAATGGCTCATTGAGCGAGAAAGCCGGCGTCCTGCGTCTGTATCAGCGAAATGGCACCTAAATTCCCATTGCTGCAACGCCACGTAACGAGCCCGCCTCGATGATGTATTCTGCGACGATCGCCTCGGCAATACTATGGCCAAGCAGCAGCTGACCAAGACGACATTGTGATGAGGCATTAGAAACGCCTCCGTAGCTCGCGCTGCCATGACTGCATCCGCGGAGTCAGTCTACTGACCCGCAGGGCAATACGGAACTTCGTGGCAGTGTCCGCCAGTTCTCCTGACATTCGTCGTCTGAGTGCACGTCCTTCAACTGAACAATGAAGCCGCCACTGCACCTTGAGTGCGTCCCATGACCCTGGGTGGGATCTAGAAAGAGAGCTGCGCAAGACTTTCCACAAACAAGAACGCGAACGCGTGTCATGTAGGATGCGGATGTCGAGGCGCCCAGGTTTTACTGACGAGGAAGCAGGGTTGCAAACTTCAAGTATAACTGGTCTGTGATCGGAAATAGAAACAGGAGAGGAAGGTAAAGTTATCACATCAGATTGTGAGACATACTCAGCTAAATTTCTTCGCACATAGGAACGGTCTAACCTGCTTGACGACGTGCGGTGTCGCCACGGCCAGACAAACAAAGATCCATGAAAAACTCGAATATGTATCCAGCAACGAAAAGTGCTGGACGAGACGACACAACTCCCGTGCATTCCAGTAAGGTGGACCCCAGCCCGAGAATCGCACATCTGCTCGCGTGTCTAAAACACAATTGATATCCCCAGGAAGCACCACGTCACGACCTTCTAGCAAAAACACGTCCAGGAGATGAAAACATCATTAGACTTAGGGGCCCGCGCTGGCCCGTAGGTGTACAAAAAGCGTAGCCTAAATTAAGATAGTACACATTGGAATGCCAGTATGCGCCCTGCCCCATCATAAGGAAACATGATGATCTAGAAAGAGAGCTCTATTCAAAATAATGATACCGACTCCACTAGAGCGGTATGTCGCGAATGAGAAAAAATTATCAGCCCTTCCACTCCGTGAAGATGGATGATAAGGGAAGCTTGTCTCTTTGTATTCCTAACGGTTCCCTTTGCCACGTGCACTTGTGATTAACGAGATATGCATTGTGTGGATACTGGTAACATCAATGAAGACAAGTTGTCAGTGAAACACATGTTTAATGGACATCGGAAACTTCACCAGTCAGTTTTTTTGCAAGTGAGCTGAGTAGCCTTGTTTTCGCTGCGGTATACTGCAAGAATTTCGGTCATCTCGAGATCACTCATGTCGTTTGCAAATGCCAAATCTACACACGTACATCTCATAGTAGTAGGTACGTTCACCTGAGTGCAACATCGAAGCGAGAAGCGTTCAAACATGAATGTAATCAGCCACTGTCGTTCTGGTTTGGAAACGCCCACGTCAAACTCTGGTAGCCTCAGCTTTAGGGACAGTTTTGCTCGCTTACGGGGGTATGAGCTATTCGATTTTTGCGAACAGACACGAACGTTCAGGCTAGGCATAGACAAGCTTCGCTTGTAAAAGCAATCTAGGTTCAACGTGCGTTTGAAAGCAACACATGTATAATGGTGAAAAAAATGTGTCTCTTGCAAACATAGAATGTCGCAATATTAAGCGCGGGTCACACTCATAAATTCATCTTGTCTTCTAGGACTTCAGAACCCATGTGCGCTCGATGAAATAATATTCAACGTGTCGACCATATGTAGTTACAACGGTGACGTCAAGCTTCGGTGTCTACAAAAAGTTTATTTCAACAAGAGACGATACGGACACTGAGTCACAATCACGGCACAATTCCATTAGGACCATCACATATACAAAGTACGAAGCACTGTATATACACGGCACATTTTCAAAGTGTCCGAGTCCTCACTCACTAACACATAACTACATAGAGCCACGCAACACACAGTTACAGAGTTACAGAGAAACTAATTGTCACGTTATATAAAATGATGTTGATATATACAGTCGTAATGTACAATAATGATGTGATAAAGACATTTTACATAATTTTGAAGTGTTGCTATGGGATCGGTATATACAATAATGATCCGGTATACGACATCACGCACACACACGAGTCACAGGCACCTACATTCTGTGCACATTCAGTGAACATCTCTGATGTCTTGGCTACAAGAACCAGGCTGGTCGAAAATTAAGCCGTACGCGTCTATCAGACACCGACAGGAAATGGCATGACCACTGTCGAAGGAACTTTTCTTCTCCAAGGAAGGACAACTCCTCTTGCAGAAACGACAGTAGCTCAAAGTGGAGCCTCCCCAGAAGTGGAAACGGAGCGCGGCGACGATGTCCCGCAGCAAGTGCCTCACACCGGTTACGCCATAGACAAAATGCCTCCGCAGCAATTAAAGTCGGCGCAAAGCGGCCACGTGAGCAGCGACCAGATGTAATAAAGCGGTTAACTCCAAGGCTATAGAAACCGGTATGCACGGTCCTCCAAAGTACCCTGGCCACGACGCATTGCAGCAGCAAATGTTTATTGGATTCCTGAAGGGGGCAATTTGGATACAGCGAAGATGAGACTACGCCCCACCGCTCTAATCTGTCACTAGTTGAAAGCACTTGCCACCCTAGAGGCCACATGAAGTAGCGTAGGTGGCAAGGCAGAAATGACGCCGTTATTGCATCGTACGACACATTATTGAAACGTGCGCGGGGCGCCGGGGGAACTAGAAGAAGCAGTAAGGCTGACATAGCATCTACAACACGGTGTTCGAGAACGTCTGCATCAGGACATACCTGTTGTGTGTGGCGATAAATTGCCACGGCCGTAGAGTAAAATGCAGGTGCGTTTGACACTTGTGGTCCGCAATTTAAGTGCACGCCCGATAACATGTAACGAATTTTTGGGCCGTGGAAATAGCAGGCGAGTTTACGTGCAGGTACACGGATCACGCTGTAACAGACGGAGCAGAAATCGCAGGGCAAGCAGCCGGCAGCGGACAGACACGGATGTGAACGCGAACCCACCCTGAGTGCGTTGTTGCCCAAGCGCCGCGCGACAGACCAGTTCCGTAGGGCCCGACCAGAAGAAGGAACCCAGAACTGACTGCAATTAACTAGCAACCCGTAATGGTCGCTGTACAATTTGACAAACGTACCACACTCGGCCGCAAAGTACAGACTGTGCTAAGTACATCCTTTCTATTAGGGCTAAATCATACCCTTGAACACCTTGAATATTTCGCCTTACATCTTCAAGAATTGAAAGCCACACAGAGTCCGATATGCCATCATATATGGGTGTAATCAATGCCTGAAATACGAATAGAGTCGCTATATTGAAAACGGGAAATAGGACTTACGCGTGTCTGTGGTGAACCAATGAACAAATTACGACATTTTGAAAAATTTAGCGCAGCACCTGTAATATTTCCGTACTCAGTAAAAATTCGAAGGCAACGGAATAAGCTATCTTCGTTTATGAGATACAATGTGATGTCATCGGCGAAGGCTGTCAACTTCGCAACGCTGAACACGAATTGATGTTTCGTAGCTGAAATTAGGAGTCCAACACTGCTTGGAAGCCATAACAAGGAACCCCCTCGTTTGCTCTAAGTAATATTCTCCCTTTCGACCAACGTTTTCGTTAGCGCTTACGATGATTTAAAACTTAAGTAGCACTCGTAACAAGTTCAATATTAAGCATGTCTCTTTTTACTTAATTATGACTGCTTTCTTGTTGGAGACAACATATGTAATGTACTAGGATAATATTGCGAACAATGTTTTGTTTCCGAAAAGTATAGACACACATTTTTTCCCGTTTTCTTTTTCTGCGCTGGTCCTCCTTGCAAAACGGTGCTGTACTCACTGGAAGAAAATCATCGCTCTTGCCATCTTTATGAAGCTCTATTAACAGTGACATGGCAATGCTTGACGCTCTACGTCGTTCCATTAGCTCCCCTATAAGGACAGCGTCTAGGGAAACGAGGAGGCTGACGCCCTGGCAAATGCACAACATCACACCACTGTACTCGTCAGCACCGCTTTAATAGACTTCGATTATATATATATGTATATATATATTGTTGTACCCTCAAGGCCGAAGTATTGCCGAGGGGAGTGGGTAAAAAACATACACACGTGAATAACAAAGCATCAAAAAATGGTTAGTTTTTACAGCGAAATTGATTAGTTAATTGTATCCGAAAGTGATGATGTGTGATAAGGCCGAAGGAAACTGAGTTTTCCTTGGACTACATAGTGGACTATAGAGGCGAATCACGCGTTGCAGCGGCACCTTACGGAGCCTCACCCGGATCGGCAACTCGCCAGCAGTCGACCTCCACATCCCGTTCCTGTTCGCGGCATCACAAGGCGGGAACGGCCTCTTCTGTTGCGGCTACAGATCGGCTGCTACTGGCCTGGCTCCATCTCCGACATGCTCAGCGTGCGGCGAGGCCTACACAATTGATGAACTTCCTTGGTTCTGTGACGCTTTCTCAAAATTTTGAGGAGCCATTCCACTCTGTGAAGGTGGATGAGCGGCGAAGCTGTAGCCCATCAGACAGGGTTAAAGAAAGGTACATGTCTAATTTTTTTAATCAGTTGGCAATTGTAGTGAGGATAGCTTTGTAATTATTGTGATGTATACTGATTGATTCATACGACCATACATATATTCTTAGCCAAACTTAAATCTATGCACGACCGCCGTTGAATAGTTGGGAAACTTGTATTTGTGCGGCACTTCAGAGCACGCCCTTCTAGCGCAAACCGAGTGAAACATTTCTTGTCTGGTTTTAAATGTCCACATTGAAGTCCCTAATGATGATCACAGCGGTAGTGTCATCGCGACTAACCCACACAAAGTGCGTGGTCATGAACTCTTCGATATCACACTTGGGTTCGAGACACCTTTTCTTACGTATCCAGCCTCCAACGCCGGACACCTATAACGGGGTAGTGGTGTCATCTAGGAAAGGTGCAGCGAAGTAGGTGTGCATAGATTTTTATGCCATTATTACTACAGGGATCTGCGGCGCCAGTGTCTTGCGGGAGATGCCACCAGAGCGATTAAATCAACGTGGGGTATCATCGCTAGTACATAGATTTGCCTACACTTTATCCTTTTAGCTTCAACACATTGTGAACTCATCATTTTCAACTAGGTACGGTGTAATAAATAATTAAAGAATCATTACTACAATGATCCGCCGGCAGGATTCAAACACAGGAACACAAGCCTGATATGGAAACCATTACTGATGGACGCTTTCTTTTCGTTAAGGCGAAAGCCTTAAGTGGCTCGTTGCAATGGTTGATACCCGAAAAAAGCGGCGTCTAGTCTAATCGGACAAAAACTATTATCAGGGATGGAAGCCGCCAGAGCTCAAGGGCTCGTGTCCGACGCCTAGGCGGGGATATTCGCCCAATCTCCGAATAACTCGCCGGCCCTTTGAATAAAATTCTTCTTCTCCTTCCTCTTCTTCTTTACTACTTTTTCTTCTTCTTCTTCTTCTTCTCAGGGATGGCTTATACCTCCGTAAGCAACCAAAGATGCAATGGCTGAATATGAATAAAAAAAAACGAAAGAAAGAAAGAAAGAAAGAAAGAAAGAAGGAAACAAAGAAAGAAAGAAAGAAAGAAAGAAAGAAGGAAACAAAGAACAAAAGCACAAAGGAAGACAGAAGAAAGAAAGAAAGAAAGAAGGAAAGAACGAACGAACGAACGAACGAACGAAAGAAGCTTTAGATAGTGCATAAGGTTCTCGCACGTGTCGTTGTGGAGGTCGACCTATAGCGCAATACGTTTACTTCACACGGAAGCTCATTGTGAATTGCAATAAGTCGGAACCTTCCCGTCATAACTTAATGCATTACCAAGTGTGCAACAGGCTTTCGCCTTCACGTGCTACAAGGAGTGTAACTTTCTACCGAACGGTTTTTAATTATGTTCTCAACAATACGTACACATGTACGTAACAGTTTACTTGGCGTTAACCAACATTAATATATCATTTGGCTAGACTGTGCTAATTTAAGAGACCTACAAAGACACCATCGCAGACGCAACAGCGTCTTGCTGCTGGAACCACTCTGGCGGTTCATTCAAGTTCTATAGGGCATTGCGCATGTACGTAAGACTTTTCAATAGGTGTTGCTCGCACTCAGTGCATCTAAGCGGGCATTCCTGACATCCACGTGTGTTTGCCACACATAGTTTATAAACAAAAGCATTATCATGTCAGCCAGCACTTTTCCCACGTCACGCATACGTCGACAAGCCGCATAGAACACCCTTTCTCGCAGGCAGGCCAGTACGTTGAGACACTTGGCGCGTTTCGATTCGTAGTTTGCACTAGAAGAAACCGACCCATCACCCCGAGCAATGTGCATCTTGACCAATCCTCCATAGCGGGTATGGGTCAGTGACAGAGGGTAAACAAACAAACCACGAGTGCAACATGCGCGCTATGGACACCCCTGAAAAGTTAAACAAAGAATGCATGCATGGCGTACTACATGTAAATCACCATGGACAATCACCATGTACATGTATCACCATGGATAATCACCCTTACATGAAGTCTCCAGTTTTAAATACCTAGGTGTAACAATAACTAACAATCTCCCCTGGAATTCACATGTTGAAAATATATGCTCATCGGCCTTTCGCAAGCTATGTTTTTTACGGAATAAACTTTCGAAAGCCCGCGCTCAGGTTGGACTACTGGCTTATAATTCGTTAATCAGGCCTAAGCTCGAGTGTGCAGGCATGGTGAGGGATCCATATGCTATAACCAATATGAATAAACTTGAAAGAATTGCAAGGAAAGCCGAAAGCTAGCATTCGAAGCCTTTTACAGTCTTTTGCGGATTGTTTCGCTTCAACATCGAAGGTCAACCAAACGCCTATTGCGAAACACAGAATTATTACAAATGCCACTGAAAGACCCGTGCGCCAACGTGCCTACCGTGTTTCTCGTAAAGAGCAAGACGCCATCCGAAATCAAGTCCAATAAATGCTTACCGACGATATACAGCCCTCCACCAGTCCATGGGCGTCACCTGTGGTTCTGGTGAAAAAGAAAGACGGCACACTGCGTTTTTGCGTTGATTATCGCAAGCTTAACAACGTTACGAAGAAGGACGTTTATCCCCTTCCCCGCATCGAAGACTCTTTGGACCGCCTTCGACATGCTCGATACTTCTCATCGATGGACCTTCGCAGCGGCTACTGGCAAATAGAGGTTGATGAGCGTGACCGTGAGAAAACCGCATTTATTAAGCCTGACGGACTCTACGAATTCAAGGTCCTTCCTTTCGGATTGTGCTCTGCGCCTGCTACTTTCCGCGCATGATGGACACGGTTCTATCAGGTCTCAAGTGGCAGTCATGCCTTGTCAATTTAGATGATATCGTTGTGTTTTCAGAAACTTTTGAGCAGCACCCCCAGCGCTTACAAGCAGTTCTTGACGCAATTCGTGCGGCTGGCCTGTCTTTAAAGCCTGAAAAATGCCATTTTGTGTATGACGAACTCAAAGTTTTAGGCCATGTCGTCAGCTACGAGGGCATTTGATCAGACCCCGACAAAACCATTGCTGTTGCTTCGTTTCCAACACCTTCGAACAAGCACGAACTCCGCCGTTTTCTAGGGCTTTCCGCATATTATGGACGCTTCGTGGCTAACTTTTCACGGAGAGCCGAACCTTTGCAACAGTTGTCTAAGGATAATGTGCCGTTTGTCTGGGAGCAGGACCAACAAGAGGCCTTTTGTGAACTCCAGAAACGTCTGAACTGTGGGATTCTCACACCCGTGCTCTTGGGACAAAGGAACGACAACACAGTAGTGCAAACAATCACAAGGGCATTTATTGCACCTTTCATAGATCAGTGACAGCTAGCCGAGTTACTATCGACAAAGCATGCCGATGGGCGCGCGACAAATCTAGGAAGTCCGACTCACCGCGACCGGATAGCGAGGGAATATGTTCGCCCCATGCTGGATCCCAACGCCTGGTCGTTCGCGTGTACGGTCACGCGAACGGTGGCGCGTTCGAAGGAGGCTACGCAAGGCGGTCTCGCAGAAGCATGGATCGGCGCACAGGCGGCACGTCCGCGCAGCTTGCCGTCCCCGAACCAAAGAGGCAGCACCTTGTCTTTCCCGCACCCAAGTAACCAAGCCGTGAGGCGGCGTTAGCAGCGCAACACTCGCGCCATCTCTCGCACTGCGCTTCAACCACTCCGACCGCGGCGGGCTCCAGGCCACGCGTCGAAGCCGTACTGCAGGAGACGGAAGCTATGAGGGAAAACAAGATATCAGGGGACGCGTGAGAGTCGCGCATCCCCACAGCACACACCTCCTGTTCTAGGACACTTTGACGAAGACAGTGACACCGAGTTGCACACGGATTCCAGCAACGTTGGCCTTGGTGCCGTCCTCGTACAGTGGCGAGATGGAGCCGAAGTCTTTTGCGGCTTTGTCTGTGACAACATAAACTATATGATCTGGGAGCCTGTACCACAAATCAATGGACATTTGTGGTGGAAAAATACGTATACATTTCTTCGCGGCGGTATACGTAGTGTACCTAGTGGAAATATTGGCAAACCTGCCTGGCCGTAGATCCCGACCAGCCAACAACAGCTGCTCGCCGAAATTCAGGCCGTCCGCGAAGAACTCGATTCACGTCTTCATCCCGAATGTCCATTAACTAGTGGAACATGCCCCAGATTACACATTTATGCAATTTTCTGACACAGAAAACTTGAAGAGTAAGTATGAAATCTGCATTTTGCCGAGCAGTTTATTATTATGGAAAATTTTCTACACGACAAAAAAAGAAAAAACGAAAAAAATACGAAGAGAAAAAGCGACTAGTTCTCGCTTGCAGCCCAGCAACGAACTGGGGAGAATGAAGCTGCTTATTTCGTCGAACTTATACCAGAATAGCGAACAATTCGGCAGTGATAGTGGCAATACTGGCACTATAGTCGGCGATCATCGGCACCCGTCGTGGTTACTTAGTAGCTATGCTGTCGGGCTGCTGAGCACAAGGTCGCGGCATCGAATCCCGGCCACGGTGGTGGTATTTCGATGGGGGCGAAATGCGTAAACACCCGTGTACTTAGATTTAGGGGCACGTTAAAGAACCCTCAGGTGGTACAAATTATTCCGCAGTGGCCCCACTTCGGCGTGCCTAATGATGAGGTCATGAATTTGGTAAAACTCCGTATTTTGATCTTTCTTTATTTTTTTTTATCGTCGGATGCAATGACCATGCGGAAATCTGTCCACTATGTTTATACCTGTTCAGGACGCATCACTGCGAGTTCCAAAGCCACCGATGATTTGATTTGTGGCATCTATATGGTGCTTGCGTCGCTTCGAAAAAGTACTTTGCACGAACAAAGCCCCGAGGCTTTGTTACAAGTACTCCTTTTAGAATGTCTAACGTAATGTGTATTCTGCTTGCTTTTTGATTACCTGGGTTTGCCTTTATTTTGTTCGCTTTGTGTGAGAGCTCAAACAGCTGTGCATATTATTCGCCAATTACAGTAATTCTCCTTACCTTCTTTCTTTTTAATGAATAGCTTCCTTTTCATCATTTTACCTCAATTCCTCATTGTTGCTCTATACCGTATACATATATGTCATGCTATGGTACGTTGACATAGTGTCGAGGGAGCATTCCCCTTGTCCAGCTACTAGATGCAGTAATATTTAATAAATATTCCTTTATTTCATGTAAAGGCATGAATAAATGGAATTGAATTGAATTCGACTGCGTGGGATAAAACTATGCTGTACAATGCTTTACGCACCAAAAACAAGCTGAACAACTGCGTGGCGGAACAGGACTATATGCTGGGAGAAATTGTGCGGGACAAAATTATTCAGGACCAAATTACGTGGGGACAGTAATACAATGCGGCACTAAATCTCTCGCAACAAAAATATGCCGGACGAAAATTATACATGCAGGGTACGCAGGACGAAGTTATGCGTGACAAAATTATGCGGGATAAATTACGTGGGACAGAACTGTTCGGCGCAAAATCTCCGCAGCTGAAATGTGCTGGACGAAAATAAGTAGGCAGGGTATGCAGGTCAAGGCTTTTGCGGTACAAACTTACGCAGGACGAAGGTACGAGCGATAATAATATGCGAAACAAAGTCAGTCTCACTCAACAAAGATGGGCCGAACAAAAACAAAATAGGCGCGGTATGCAGGGCAAAGCTATGCCGGACGAAATTATGCAGGACAGAACGATGTGGGAAAGAACTATGCGGCGGGGGAGGGGGGAGGAGGGGTACAAAAGTATGCGAAAGATAACCGCGGCACAAATACATATTAAGAACCTTCATCGCATATTTCTTTCTTTTTCAACGCGGAAATTCAAGCATGACTCTAGTTCATTTCATGCAGAAAACAACAGAAGCGAAAAAGGAATAGATAATGGCTGCTGATTGAGTTTGCGGCTTGTTATAACACATCTCGTCCTGTTGCATATTGTGACAAGCTTCATTCGATATTGTCGCTTTTTAGAGTAATAAAGAAGAAGCCCGACGTCCGCGACAGGACTCGAACCTGCAATCTCCTGATCCGAAGTCAGACGCCTTATCCATTAGGCCACGCGGACCACGGCTGCGGAATGGAACAAGTGTCACCAAGTTGTTGATTGGCTTGCTCCTCGGCATTTTGTATTCTTGCAATAGTTGCGTACGTTGCTGCATTTCCGCGGTATATAAAATTCGTAAGTAGCATGCTCACTTCACTTGATTACTGATCCTCTTCAACATGCGTAGGATTAGAAATATGCTCGTCGCTTGTGGAAGACCGCTACACGCACTGAAAGTCTTGCAGTAATTGAACGTCATTGCTTGCACAAAAAAAAAGGAACATAAAAGTGGCTTGGGGCTTATATTGGTGACCCCGATATGATTATAAGTTTAGCTGTAGAACCATTTGTGTTATTCCTCACGCCGCCATCTATTCCAAACATTTTTCTAAATTTGCCCATTTGTCAGACATTTAACGCGCTAGCAAAAGGTCCGGCGCCCCTTGCTCATCAATAAATATGTTTAGAGACCTTTTAGAATACGTTTAGAATTATGTTTAAAGATATGTTTACATTACAATAAGGGTAATGCCGATACAGATGACAATACGAATAACAAATGGTGACAACTCCCTGGCGCTCAGTATTCTTTGCAGATATACAGTATTTAAGATGTCGACAAAATGCCTAAATGAGTAAGACGAAGAGCTATATAGAAAAAAATCATAAGCGTCAATTAGGACGGCGCAGGGATGCCTCCCCCCTCCCTCCTTCCCTGACCTTCTCCATGGAAGGGGAGGGTGGGGGCATGTTCAGGGCTGCATAGCTTAGGCAACCGAATCACCCACTGTGACAAAGGAGAAGATTATTTTTGTACAAAGAAAGCTAACGCTTGTCATGACCGGACCCTGGGCGACGCCGTCTGGGTCGGGCAGTCCGGGAAAATGGCGACCACTAAGTCACTTAATTGCGACGTGCTCCCACAAACACACACACAAAAATAATAAAAATAAAAAGAATGGCGTCGAGAAAGTATTCAGCTAACTTCCCAAATGTTGTATAAAACAGTTTGTTTGAATTATATATATATTGTACGTAAGCAACTTACTGCTGCATGTTGATATTTAACATTATTAATACATCTTATTCTGGTGTCCTCCTCACAGTTATCTTCCGCACACGTCATCGGGGTGCGTCTTCTGTACTTGCGCAAGTACAACATTACTACAATAAATATGAAAATCCTAAACGTCTGAAAAATGCGCGGTGCATAAATGGCATGGTGCACAAAATTATGCGGGACAAACCATATGATAGAGAACTGTGCGGTACAAGATTCTCGCACAACAGAAACATGCGGGACGAAAATAAGTAGGCAGTTATGCAGGACGAATTTATGCGGGACAAAATTGCGTGGGACGAATGTACGAGTCATAATAATATGCGGAACAAAGTGTCACGCAACAAATATGTGCCGAACGAAAACTAAACAGGCGTGGTATGCAGGACAAAGCAATGCCGGACGAAATTAGGTGGGACAAAACGATATTCGAAAGAAGTATGCGCTACAAAACTATGTGAGAGATAACTGCAGGCACAAATGCCTGTTAACAATCTGCATCGCTTCTTCTTTTTTTTTTCGGCGCGGAACTTCGAGAGTCCGGTGTCAATCTAGGTTATTATGTGCAGAACAAAAAGAAAACAGAATAAGAAGGAATACAATGTGGCCGCTGATTGAGCTGGCGGCATGTTATAACACATCTCGTCCTGTTGCATTGTGTGACAAGCTTCATTCGTTATTAGATTTAGATCCCTTGAAGTGCATACTGACATTAAATAGTTTCTTAATTGTGCAACTCTGATATAGCTGTAGAAAAACAGACAGGAGCATACAAGAAAACAAACAAACAAAAATATACTTCGAACAATTAGCAATGAAAGACAACGTGTGACGTCCGCGACAGGACTCGAACCTGCAATCTTCTGATCCGAAGTCAGACGCCTTATCCATTAGGCCACGCGGACTACGACACCCGAACGGAACAAGTATCACCAAGCTGTTAAGTGCCTTGCTCCTCGGCATTTTGGATTTTTATAATATTTGCGTACCTATCTACACTTCCGCCGTTTTTAAAATTCGTAAGCTGCTAGCTCACTTATCTTGATTACTGGTCCTCTTCCACGTGCGTAGGATTAGTACATGCTCGTCGCATGTGGAAGAGCGGTACACGAACTGGAAGTCTTGCAGTAATTAAATGCCATTGCTCACACACACACAAAAAAAAAGAAACATAAAAGTCATTTGGAGCTTAAATTGGTGACCCCGATATCCTTCTAAATTTAGCTGTAGACCCTTTTGTGTAATTCCTCACACCGCCAAACATTTTTCTAAATTGTTGGGCCACTAAGCACGAGGTCGCGGGATCGAATCCCCGCAACGGCAGCCATATTTTGACGGGGGTGAAATGCGGAAATACCCGTGTACTTAGATTTAGGTGCACGGTAAAGGACCCCAGGTGGTCCAAATTTCCGAGTCCCCCACTACGGCGTGCCTCGTAATGAGATCGTTGTTCTTGCCCGTAAAACCCGATAAACAGATCTTTAATCAAGAACGTTAGGTTCAGTTCCTCGATTCAAGTTTCTCAGGCAAATTGTCATGTTTGCGTCACGTTACGAAAGCAAAGAGAAAGCAACTTTGGCTGTATTTTGCTGAGTTATGAGATTCTCTATTATTAATTGCATTTTTAAGTTGTTAACACTGACAACATTGCATGTGAATGTTTAGTCACGTTCGCCTTACATGTTTCTAAATGCAATTTTTGATAGGGAGAAGTAAACGCCTTCTTCTGTTCAAGTATTGCTGTCAGTTTTGATGCACAATGATGATGTATTTTTATTGTTGCTGCAGCCATAGCTTTGTTGATGTTAACTATCTTTATATATATTGGTCTTGCTATTGTTGCGCCCCAAATCGGCCATGCGCATTCTTTGGGTGTTTCCCCCTGGGCAGCCGCGTGGCCCAGACGGCGACAGCAGTGTCCGACACCGATCGCGACGGGCAAACAAGCGGCTGTCCTAGAAGCGACCGCCTCCACCTACCGGCGTGGAGGCGGTAACGAGCGTGAACTGTTTCGCGAAGGAGCGCGAACAAAATCTGTTTCCGGAGTGCCTCCTGCTTGGCTCGAAGGTTGGACATCAGAGGCGGAGTTCTGTGAATTATACAACTCTAATTCTCCGCAACGAGGTCATCGAATTTCCTTGCGTTGGGAACTAGGGAAGAGAAACGTTTTAGAAGCGGACCGTTGGTGCAGAGATTACGTGCTGAGGTGTCGAACGTCTGCAGACATGTGTGAGATCTGACTACAATATGACTACTTGTTTCAATACATAAAACAAGCCTTTTTCTATCGCTCCTATTACCGGAGGTACTCATCTGTATGACACGAAGGATTCTTTGCCTAAACGCTACCCCTGAGTCTCAACACCATGTACTACGTTGACGTTTCTGTGTAAGCATAGAGTAGCATAGTAAACAATAAAAGTGACCATTCGAGCCATCTCGCGGCCGAGCGCGAGGTTGCCCAATTTCGGTAAGTAGCCCTATGTGTTTCCCGATGAGGTAGCTGCGGCCATAGCTAACAGCTCGACAGGCGGCACGACCCAGCACGTGCGAAGCCCAGTCAGACCCCGTTCCCGGGCTCACTACGTCTTTACTCTGTAAAATGCGTCTGAGCATCGTTGTTGGGTTCTTATGCCAGCGTCTGACACTCTGCTGTGGTGTCGGCGCTGCCGCCTGGACGCCGACGCGGAGACAAAGGAAGGAAGGCGCACCGGGACACGTATTCCTATTTACGCCCAAGCCCAGTGCTCGACCGCTGAGCCACCATGAGCCGCTCGCGTGCACCACGCTTCCAGGTACTTTTTCCCCGAAGCGCCACGGCGAGCGCTCTAGGTCCTTGCAGGTACTTGCTGTGACTAGGGAGATGTCATGCCTGGACGCACAATCTGCTCACCCAGCTGTCGCTAAGAGAAAGTAGGTTCTTCAAAAACACGCCCTGTAGGCTATTTCGAAATAAGAGTTGCGTGCGGAAGATTGGAAGAAATTTTTTGAGATTTGATAAGGGGATAAATGGATGTGATAAGGAGTTGGTCGTGGTGTGCGAGGCGCTTCGATCTATAAAAGCTGGGATAATCGTGGGACATGGAGGGTTTCTCGAACCACGAGCCACATCATCGCGGCGCTCATGCGTCCTCTCCTTGTTGACATCACTATCTCTCTTACAGCCGAAATAGCAAGGAGCTGCCGCCACACCCGACGCACATTAAACAAACTATCGCGCGACGTCCAGGAACAAATAAATAAAGAAATTGCCACGAAGAAACTCCTCTGGGAGTTAGACTAAGTATGCGTAAACATTATGCCACTTTCTCATCTCCACGCAGCCCGGTGTCATTACTAATGTTATGAAACTTGATTATATAGGCCCGTACTAACGATAGCTCAGGGGCGACACGCACTGGTGCCGACGGCGGCGCAAGGAGCATTGAGACGACGCATGCAAAGTACTGCAAGTGCACGCGCCAGCTGCGCTGATGACGTTCCCATCATTATAAGCCGTTATCGCTCTTTAGCGCCTAATCATCCGTGTCGAACAATTATTGAACCGTGAACGTACTATGCGGCGGCTTTTTATGGCACTGCGCGCCGGCCGCAGCTTGAGAGTGATCTGCGATGTCCACAAAGAGTGCCGACTGCTCATAGCTTCTCGCTGTGTTCCCGCCGCTTACGTGTTGAAGAGGCGCGCTTGCCCGTTACTTGAAAGCGATCTGCGAACGTGACAGAGTGGGGCATTTGCCGAGAGCGCCTTCAGCACTGTGTTTTCGTCACTTCGTTGGCGTTGAGGCGGGAGGCAGCACAAAGGCAGATTCGCTCGCTGCTGCGGGCGCCATCTCGAAAGCAGTCGTCTTATTACGGGACGGACGAAGGGACGGTTTTCCCGTTGGGTAAGCATACGAATGCTAACGCATTTAAAATTAAAGCTTACCTACACCGCGTAAACTCTGCTTATGCGGGATGGCCCCAGCAGACTGCGCGCCCAGGCACAGTCAGGGACGCGAAACCAAATTCGTAGAAGGATCTAGGACGCATGCCGTGGCACTTTGGCGAAAAATTACCTAGAAATATGGTACGTGCGGGCAGCGCATGGCGGCGCAGCGGTCGAGCACTGGGCTGGGGCGTAAATAGAAACACGCCACCGGGACTGCGGCCGTAAGGAAGCGACAGAGACACAGCTGGTTAACAAAGTGGAGTGCGTCTCTGCAGTGCGTGCGCTCGACATCTTGACAGCGTTCTGGTTGCGAGTTCGTGCTTGCCTGTGCGCGAGCGACACCATGCTCATTAAAGTAATTAATAAACCTATATATCGTCTTCATCATCATCAGCCTGGCTACTCCCACTGCAGGGCAAAGGCCTCTCCCATACTTCTCCGACTACCCCGGTCATGTGCGAATTGTGGCCATGTTGTCCTTGCAAACTTCTTAATCTCATCCGCCCACCTAACTTTCTGCTGCCCCCTGTTACGCTTCCCTTCTCTTGGAATTCAGTCCGTAAACCTTAATGTACCATCGGTTATCTTCCCTCCTCATTACATGCTCATGCCCATTTCTTTTTCGTGATTTCAACTAAGATGTCATTAACTCGCGTTTGTTCCCTCACCCAATCTGCTCTCTTCTTATCCCTTAATGTTACAACCATCATTCTTAATTCGATAGCTCGTTGCGTTGTCCTCAACTTAAGTAGAACCCTTTTCGTAAGTATCCAGGTTTCTACCGCGTAGGTGAGTACTGGTAACAGTTGTTATATACTTTCATCTTGAGGGATAATGGCAACCTGCTGTTCATGATGGGAGAATGCCTGCCAAAAGCACCCCAGCCCATTTTTATTTTTCTGGTTATTTCAGTATCATGATCCCGATCCGCGGTCAGTATCTGACATAAGTAGATGTATTCCCTTACCAATTCCAGTTCCTTGCTACCTATTGTAAACAGCTGTTCTCTTCTGAGACTGTTGAACATCACTTTCGTTTTCCTCAGATTAATTTTTAGACCAACCGTTCTACTTTGCCTGTCCAGGTCAGTGAGCATGCATTAGAATTGGTCCCCTGAGCCACTAAGCAAGGCAATATCATCAGCCAATCGCAAGTTATTAAGGTATTCTCCATTAATCCTTATCCTCAATTCTCCCAAATCCGGGTGTCTCAATACCTTCTGTAAACACGCTGCGAATAGCATTGGAGAGATCGTATCTACCTGCCTGACGCTCTTATTTATTGGGATTTTGTTGCTTTCTTTGTGGAGGACTATGGTGACTTTGGAACCGCTATAAATTTCTTTCAGTATTTTTGCATACGGCTCGTCTACACCCTGATTCCGTAATGCCTGCATGACTGCATGACTGCTGAGCTTTTGACTGAATCAAACGCTTCTCGTATTCAATGAAAGTTATAGATTAGGGTTTCTTATATTCCGCATATTTCTATATCACCTAATTGATAGTGTGAATAGAAGAGACGTTCATTGCTTCAACAATAAAGTCTTCTTCCTGAGCTAAAGCCGTATACCGGTTCTGTAGCTTGATCCGGAATTCCTCTACTTTCCCTCTTACCACTAGCTCAATGATCGGCTTCTTACGTGCCAGTTTCTTCCGTTCGCTCCCCAAATCTAGGCTAATTCGAGATCTTACCATCCTATGGTCACTGCAGCGCCCCTTGCCGAGCACGTCCATATCTTGTATGATGCCAGGGTTAGCACAGAGTATGAAGTCTATTTCATTTCTAGTCTCGCCATCCCGGCTCCTCGACGTCCACTTTCGGTTATCCCGCTTGCGGAAGAAGGTATTCATTATCCGCAAGTTATTCCGTTCTGCAAACTCTACTAATATCTCTCCCCTGCTATTCCTATAACCTATGGCATATTCCCCCACTGACTTGTCTCCAGCCTGCTTCTTGCCTGCCCTGGCATTGAGGTGGTCCATCAGTATAGAGTATTTTGTTTTGGCCTTTCCGGTCGCCGATTCCACGCCTTCATAGAAGCTTTCGACTTGCTGGTCATCATGACTGGATGTAGGCGCGTAGACCTGTACGACCTTCAATTTGTACCTCTTATTAAGGTGAAACAAGACGGTGGCGATGTATTCTGAGCGTAGCCATTAGATAGAAGTGCTTCATCACTCCATATGAAGACAGATTAAAGACAGAATTAAAAATGACTGATCGTCACAGTTAGTGAATGATAACGTTATAATAGAGATTGGTAGAGATTAATAATGGTAGTAATGATAAATAACTACTAATGACGTGTAATGACTACTAACGACTTCGAAATGACCAATATGTCTAGCGACGGCTTGTAATGACTACAATTGTTTAGGAATGTCTAGCAATGAGTAGTAATTACTAAAATGACTACTAATGACTTGCAATGACTATTAATGACTACGAATTGACTAATATGTCTAACGACGTCTTGTAATGACCACAATCGATTACCAATGACCAGAAATGATTACTTGTGAGCAGTAATGAGTAGTAATGACTGAAATGACTTGTAACTACTAGTAATGACTATGAAATGACGAATATGTCTAACGACGACTTGTAACGACTACAATAGATTAGAGATCACTAAAAATGCTTAGTAATGAGCAGTAATGACTAATAATGACTGAAATGACTTGTAATGACTAGCAATGCCTACGAAATAACCAATATGTCTAACGACAACTCGTAACGACTACAATTAACTAGAAATGACTAAACATGCTTAGTAATGACCAGCAATGACTAACGATATACCGGATACTTTCGATTATTACT
This sequence comes from Dermacentor andersoni, assembly GCF_023375885.2. Taxonomy (NCBI): domain Eukaryota; kingdom Metazoa; phylum Arthropoda; class Arachnida; order Ixodida; family Ixodidae; genus Dermacentor; species Dermacentor andersoni. Next base: position 48,632,176 of record NC_092816.1, read on the forward strand.
CCCTACGCCGATGACCCTTGAATGATCCATATCACTACAGTCATTGCATTCCTTATCGTCAACCAAGATGGCCGACCTGCGGCCTTTAATTCTATCGAAATCGAGATACGTGCTCCGAAAGTTTGGATCGTTCGTCGAACGCAGAGCGGCAGGGGTAGTGGCACCAGTCTGCATCTTGTCTCCTCTCGAGTCCGAGGTCCGGCGTCATGATTGGGTCGAACGAGACGCGTGGAAGTGCACACTTAAGGAATTTTTCGCTTCTTTTCTGCCTTGTTTTTATTATTAAATAAAACAAACTGGGGGTTATCCTTTAAGGGCCGCCATACCGAAAAGCTCGAGTTCACTTCAATTTAAAGCTTGTGACGGCATTATTACAAAGACCAAGTAGTAAACAACCTAGTTTTACAGCCGCCACAATTCATTTGTACTCACTACTACTGCGTGCCAAAGTTGTGCGACAGTCTGGCGGCGTTTCGAGAACTTGCCGCAGACCATTTGTGTGTGCCATTGTCACTTGTGTAGAGACCTTGGCTGTGCATTCCCTTGTAACGTTAAAACATGCGGTCGCTGGCAGCGAGTGTTCGGCCCGCACACACAAGAAACCCTTCAGACAAGACACTCGCACCCCGTTTCCCCTAGTGACAACGCAAACTAGAATATTTTATTAGGTGAAATGACCCTGCCACCACATTGTGCGGCCTGAAATGCGTATTATATTTTTTTATTTCGTGAACGTTTCCTTGAGGCGTTAAAGGCATAAAATGCTTCTCTGTAGGGAAAGCATCTGGGGCATAATGCGTGCGTATGACATTCCAGATTCAAGTCCAAGTCCCGGTCATGTACTTCCATGCCTCACGATCACGTAGGACAAGTTCTCCAAATCCCTTCGCCGACAAAAAAAAATTGAAGCGCACGTATTGTCATCATGGAATATATATGCGCACGCTAAAGATCCAGTTCTCACCGCACACTAAACTTTAACGTGGACTGCGCCGTAATACACAGTTTACCCCAACTGCAATGCAACACATCGGTAGTCCATGCTGGTGGCATAGGTGTCTCGCGTAGCAATATATAGTTACCATGCAGTGGTGATGAGACCTCTTGCCTCTGGTAACATTGTCTTCCCCGCTGCTGCATCGCAGGAGGTCGCATGATTCGCTTCCTTAACACGATAGAGCAAGTTGGCTTGCAATATCCGACTCCCTCGCTGAGCAGACTCGCGGAAAGATGGTCCGGGTCGCCAGTCCTGATGCACAGTGTGTGGTAATGTACGCAGCGCTCATGATGAGCTGATGGCTATATTCACTATGTACAGTAACAATGAGTAAATAATAAACGAGGCCCAGCAAACATCGATTCACATTCAACAGATACGAAATGTCCGATTGAACCAAAACAAAGAAGGAAGGAAAGAAAGAGAGAATGCCCACGAGACAGAAACAGACTGGTTAACAGTACTGGTGGAAAGACTAATATGAAACGCCTGTAAACGACGAGGGTGAGGAGGCGTGTGGGGCGCTGATGCATTACCAGCGAGTGTCCCAAAAAGAGTAGTTGCGAAGTTGCCACAGTAACAGAGAAAACAAAGTTAAAGTTGCGTACAGTTCATGTGCTAAGATCTGCTTTCCACATTACGATGTAGTAAATGGCAGTTGAGTGCGAAAACGAAATATATGATTCCCTAAAAGGTAGCGGCTCATTCCGGTGTCGTCTGGGCGCTGAGAATGCCGTACTTGTCTGCCACGTTGACCATCACGATGACCATGCTCAGGACGATGGCCTTCGCGAGCAAGCCAAACAGAAGCTGAAAAAGAAGAGGCGGAGGAAGAGGATTGATGAGTATATGATCAGTTAGGAGGAAGTATAACGCGACGCCAAGGCCCGATTTTCCTATTCAAATGCATGTGACAGGCAGAAATGCTCTCTCCACAGTTGACAGAGGCACGGATTTTAACATGAATGAAATTTGCTGCACTATAGAGAAAGCTGGGTTTTACCGATTCTAGGAAGCATAATTTCAATTTAGGGCGTCATATAGCTTTAAAAGCGAAGCTTTTATTTGCGAAACTCGCCGAGTTTTCGCGACCGTGAGGGCTGCGACGTGGCTGTTCCCTGGCCGAATAGGCAAGACCGAACACAGCGGTGGACGCGCACGACATCACCGCCGCTGGGTCCCTTTTACCACCACCAGAAGACGCCAGCCTACACACATCTGTGACAGCGGCGGCGCCGGCCATGCCGATAAAAAAAAGAACCAGAAAGCTTGCCTGTGCGCGTCCGCGGTACCGGTGGTGGCATCATTGCATTAGCCTCTACACAGCGCCAGAATAAACCTTTCCTTGTCACTTTGTGGGGACACCTTTACTTGCCACTTTGTGGGGACAAGAGACTCTGTTTCGAACCTTTATGCACTCAAACAAAGCTTCGCTGTATAGAAATTCTAAGCCGTTGGATATGCTGTCTTTTGTTTACTATAACTGCCCAATATTTTTAACTGAAATATACTCAGTGCCCTTCCACTCTGTGAAGGAGGGTGAGCAGCGAAGATGTGTATGCGGACCCCTTAATGGCGAACTGCACCTCCGCCGTGGGTCGGTCCCACATTGCACTCACTTGGGTTTTTTTTTTTCTACACGCGGACATGACAGTGGGGAAAGTAGCCATCAACAGCTTTCCTGGAAAAAAATTAGGGCGGAAACTCTACACTGGGGAATTGTCACATAGTGCGTAACATTCTTTGTAATAATGAATTATGAAGCCTTTACTGTATTCTTAAAACCAAGGCTGCCGCACTTTAAGGGATAAGCAACTGTAAAGAATACGACGCACACAATGACGATCTACCAAGAAAATTTATGTTTACTGCCATTCTTGTGTTTCGTAAATAAAAGAAAATTAGGGCAGGAATTACCCACTGGGGAATTGTCATATAGTGCACAGTGTTGTAGAAATGATGATATCTGTGACCATTACCAATGAAGATTATACTGTACCCTTGAAACCAAGACAGACGTAATTTCAGAGATAAACAACTACAAAGGATACCATGCATACTTTGAAGATCTCCCCGCTACACTCATTTACTGAGGAGATCGCGCCGCGTATTCCACGCAGTTAGATCGGACTTTCAAAGATAACGTAATACTTCGTTGCGCTCTCAATAGTGTAATTTACCGGGTATACACGGCTATCCATGCCACGAAGATACCAAAACAAAACACTTTTTTTTTTTTGTGGTAACACCCAGTACCCGTAAAAGGTAATTGCGGTGAACCGCGTGGGAAGTGGGACACGTACCAGCCTCCAGAAGGACACCCGCGCCAATTCGTGCAGCAGGGCGAGCGGGGCCGACGCCGGCATGATGACGTTAGACGAGGCGCCCACGATCACCGGAATCGCGTAATACGTCGGGTGGACGCGCTGTACCTCTGCCTGCGGAGAGGGATCACGTGGCAGGATCACGCAGAGGTACACACATTCTTGATCGGGAAGCATTATGCGTGCACCTCCTTTCTTTCTATCTCTCTATACATGTTTTTGTTTTTGATTTTGTTGATGTGAACAACCAATGAACCAAAGGCGCAAAAAAGTGGACGCCACCAGGAAAACCGCCGTCGCTGTCACGCGTCGTCGTTTGCTATTACTCCGAGTTTCTGACCATCTTTTATTGTTTCTGTCTCTTTCTTTTTCGCACTGATGCATTGCCGCGTAGCCTTTCGGAGCCGCTAGTATGATTCCGTCAACATGTTTATCGTTTGCTTATTTTATTTTCCATAAACATATAGAAATACGGGTGATCAAGAAAGATGTGTGGCCGACCTGAGCTAATTCCGTCGAGAATGGCATGTTCGCAAGTCCTCCGTCAACTCGCTCGATCCTTTTACAATTGGTATCACATCCACTCGAGGAACAAAAGCTCCACCGACATGGCTGACAAATTTCCGAGATATGGTTGCGCCTGAGCAAGAGGGAGGCAACGACATGGATACAAAGGATGCGAAAGGAGACTACAGGACGAGAACAAACGGTCCGTCTAGCTATGCCGTGAGATGCCTCCTCCGTCCGCACTACTCGACATCACGGCTTTATTGCTGCGCGTAGTGGGTGACTGCACTACGCTCGATCTTGCTGATCACCTGGGGCAGTGCTTTCACATACCGATGACAACATCGTAAAGGAATTTCACGAAGGAGCTGTGGGATGGATCGTGGACTATCACTGTCTCTCTCTCTTTCTCTCTCTCTCGCCCCCTCCTTCTTGTTTGGTTTCTGGAAGGATCACGCTTTCCTCAACGCGTGCCGCAAATCTGGGAGACCATGGTCTAACTAACCCACGTGGTCTAACTCATACCGCGTATTACTAAAATTGCTAGAGGTAACTTTAGCGCTGAAATCATTCAGTTTGTATGGAAATGATAGTTACTACACGAAAATTTGTTTGATTTTCGTGCTTATGCCTTCAGACTTTTTTGTGGCTTTGTTGACTTTACACTTCATTTTTCTCGATTGGCCTAAACTTTGAAGCAATGCTATTTTTCTCAACGCACAAATAATGCAAAGACTATCTGAGACTGCAGGCGTGATCACTGCAAATCATGTCATTTTTGAGGCAAAATTTAATTTAGATAATCATTTTGCAAAGTCAGAAAGCCTTTTGATGCCAGAAAGAACAAGTCTAGACTACTCCATCAGCTAGCCTCCATTCTCGTGCTGGCTGAACCACCATACTTGAAGCTCTCACTAGCACCAATGTTACCTCCTGTAATTTTTATAAGAAACTCTATAGTCGAAGCATATACTCGTATAGTTGCCCTTCAGTCCGCTAGGACTGCTACAACACCGGCATGCCTTGCGGCAGCGGTGGCGTAGGGAAACTTGTTTCGAGATGAATCTAGATCAGGTTTAAGGATGCATGCAGCTATAATGCAACCCTGATTTCACAAATCGTCCGCTGCCGCATGACCCCTGAGGCAGGCTCCGCTTAAACCGTGCTCGTCGCCAGGTGTGCCCAGACGTGTAGATGACGGTCTCGTGATCGCTGCATTCCACTCACGATGTTCACCACGACTGGCGCCATGACTTGGACGAGCACCCGCTGGCCCGCGGTTTCGGCCATCACCGAGCTGGCGATGGCCAGCATCACTTGCGTCTCGAGCGCTGTGCACTCCTCCCAGAAGGAAGTGGACAGCAGCTTGAAGACCTCGTGTGGGATATCGTAGACCTGCGGAGGTTTCATTAATGGTTCTGTCGCCATTGATATTCCTTACACATCCGGCAATCAGAGATGAGAATGAGCCTCCATTAGTTTGACTATTAGTTCAAAGGCTTTCTTCTTTTTCGCATGCTCCCTAAAAGGAAATAAAAGGCCATCTTATTTATATCTTCCAGGCCTCGCGCAGCATGCCGGAAGTGGGCTACCTGCTACAAGTGCAATGCATTATTATTTTGTATTACAGTTATTATTACTGTTGCGTACGAGCGTGTGAGTGATGGACTAAAGCCGTCAGTAAACATGTGGGATGTTCTGCAAGTTCACTTCGCCGATTAGACAAGGTGCGAAATCGTGCAGCGCCATACAACTGCGGTGCCACGGCGAGGTTAGCGTGCAGCTTACAATGTTGGCATTACCACTCAAAAGCTGTTAAAGAATGCAGCCAATGCAACGAGTTCGCATCTATATACAGCGCAGCTTAGTGCGCGTGCATAAAGAGCCGAAACACGAGTTTGTGTTTATCGAATGTCCGTACCAATTGACACGGAAGGCTTTATTCAGGCTGCCGCGGACGTACGAAGGCAAGCCTTCTGGTTCTTTTCTTTTTTTTTTGTGCTCCGCACGGCCTGCGCCGCCGCCTGCGCCAACATAACTAGACAACGTTACAGACGTTGGCTTGCGCGGTTGCACGGAGGCGAGCGCCATCTGGTCGTGGAATGCAGAGGCGTGCCTCCTGGTCCGTGATTGGTTGGCCTATTCGGCTAGAGGACAGCTACGCAGCAGCACTCTTGGTAACAAAAACCCGGAAAGGCTTGCAAAGAAAAATCTTCGCCTTTAAAAGCAAAGCACAAGATCGGTGGAGAGGCTCGGCAGCTTAACTGGCATGGACTTTCGAATCCTTGCGTAAACTTCGCCAGTTCTTTACACCCTCGATTGTGATCACGCTATGCAGCAATCAGGTGCCCCTTTACAATTAGCACGTTATCTACTTGTAAGGAATACTCTTTAATTCACACCTTGGAGGCGCCGAAGTTGTAACCGGGAGACTGCTCGAGCTATATATCGCGAGAAAAATCGTCAGAAAGACCAGAAAGCAACACAAAGCGACGACACGGCAGCGCTTCTACCAGATAGCGAAGAATGCGTCGTCATAGGTCGCCGACACCGGCGTAGTGGCCGCCGCGGATTGTGTCTCGGTGGCGCAACTACGGGACGAAGAGTGCAAGTGGTGGGCACCTTACGGCCGAGATTGTGGCATCCTGCATTGCTTGCAGTACTTCTCCCTGGGTGTTGCTAGCGATACGCCAGCAGTTAACGATAAGCAATACAGTTTCAAGAGATCAGCACCCAGCTATACACGAAGGAAACGTTGGGTACAACAAATCACATTAATGAACAAGAAATACGTAAGGCGAATGCGTGGTGTCTGTCTGTCTGTCTGTCTGTGCGTGTGCGCGCGCGCGCGCGTGTGTGTGTGTGTGTGTGTGTGTGTGTGTGTGTGCGTGCGTGTGTGTGTGCATGTGTGTGCGTGGGCGTGTGCGTGCGTATACCTGCAGTAGCTTCGACGAGACTTGGGTGGCCCCGATGAACAAGAGGATACTCCACGGCACCACTTGCCAGATCTGCCGCACGAAGTCGAATGCAGCTTCCAGGCATGACGTAACCAAGCTCGTGGCGAGCATCATCGACGTCAGCGCACTAAGTAGAGCCACCCTGCACGTGGCCCATGCATTTGAGCGCCTATTATTGCGTTTGCTGTTTACAGTTAGTGTTCACGTAGGGGTTACTGAGCGGGCAAAATGTCAGTGCATTACAGCGCAAATACTATGGAGACGCGGAAGCGCGAGAGGCTCACGGCAACCGCGTGTCAAGCGCTACGCCAAGCAACTGACTTTCCGATGTCTCATCTTAAACATACTCCATGGGCTGCCCATGTTCATCTATGCACTACGCACTGCCTAGTACCAAGTGGTCACGGCCCTTCAAATGTCTCTTAGTGTCTTACCCCCCGCCATATCGATTCCAAACTGACTCACTCGACGTAACACTCGGGCAATCGTCGACGACGCATCTGCTCACGGCTCACCTTTCTCAACATCATCAGCTCTGCCCTGCTTCATCTGTTCCCGCGAACATCCGCCTTTTAAGCGGACGCCCCGGCGCTGCATAACAGCTGCCTCCTGGACATTATTGCGTGAAATGGACTCGAGGTGGCGCGGATGTGGTTTGGCGCTGACGTGAAATACCGCGTGCGAACACTTGCTTGCTACAAATCTCCCCACGCGCATGGCTCCCTCGCTGTGGCGTCGTATGTGATGGTGAAAACGCGAACTGCACGCGAGCGTTTCTGAGCGTAACGGGCTCACCTACTCAACGAAACTGCTATCGGCTTTCCTGTATTATAGATCCTTGCCGCCAATACATTGAAATTGGTTACGAACGAATTGCAGAGAATGCGTTTCCTTCGGTCGATAGACAATTTGATTATACCAATAATGAAACCGATCCCGTAATAAAAATCTCACCGACGATTACGATACTCCTTAATGCGAAATTTGAGGGCAGCTCTATGGGTGATTTCATTTGACCATATATTGGCTGGCGCGGACAATCCGTGTCGTGCGGCACAATGCAAACGGGGCGAAGTGTAGCGCGGCTGCCTCGCTAATCGCGAGAGATCGCGAGAGGCAGCGCGTGGGTGACGCGTGGGCGCGATTCACAGCAGCCGCCGCGGACAGACCTTCGCTCATGCAGTGCTTTGTTTCCACATATGGTATCGGTGGACGCGCTCGCCGCATGACATCGGTGAACAGACGTCGGCACGCTACTCTGGCACCATCTCCTACCCGTAGTCGTCGCAGAGTCCGCTTTGCGGGGCGCTACGCATTCCGCCTGCATCCTTCTCCTGCGCTTTCCTCCTCGCGCTCTTTTCTCTATCACCGTCTTTCATTCCCCGCTGCGCTCAGCGTTCGCTTTTTCACCCTCCGCTATGCTCGTTCACTCGGTTGCGTGGACGCTCAACGCAGGAACGGGCGCCTAAGAGCTGCAGCATAGAGAATGGATTTCAGCAAGAGCGGACACTCGGCGAAAACTGGCAACCGGAAGTACGTGACGCTAGTATTAATGAAAACCGTTTGTTGCAGCGAGAGTCGGGAAAAAGTCATTTCAAGTGAATTTAACAGATATTCTTTCATTATTTCTATTCTTTCCCGGCAAAACTAAAAATATGTGCGTATAAGTTAAGTTATACTTTACGACTTACTTGCGTCACCTAGAGACAGGCCAATGACGCGCCAGATGCATGCGTCATGCGTCAGACACGCCGCCGAAGCGAGCGAGGCCCGCTGCGCATGCGAGCGTTCGCGACCCGTCCGCCTGTTTTTCTTTTTCTGGATTTAGTCTGGTTTCTTGAGCTCCCGGCATATTCTTGCGTTCCTTCTGCACTTATGGCACAGTTAGCGAAAAACAGCTCAACTATTCTGGCGCAGTTGTTTTGAGTTAATGCCTCGGTACTGGGAGATGTTTGCGACGCTTTCTGTGAATCCCACATTGTTGTTACAAATTTCGGTAGTTCTTGGGCGCACTCGCTGCGTCTGGTGGTGTGATGCAGAGGAAAGCAGCTCGGCCACGTCAAGCCGTTTTTTCGCGTGCACCGAATCTTACTGGGACAAGTTCGTGACGCGTTCTCTGACCCTCAGCATAGTTGCAAATAATTTCTTTATTTTTGGGATAATTTTGAGGCACACTCGTCGCACCTGTCGTGACGCAGTGATATGCAGCTCTGCCGTGGTTATGAAATTAGTTTGGCATGTACCGAGTCTTAGTGGGACAAGTTTGTGACGCTTTTTTATGGCCCCGCCACAAAATATGCCTTCTTTCGGTACTCGCGCTTGTCGAAAATGCGATAAGCGATTGCCAAGAGTGATAACACGGGGGTGTGTTGCTTGCGCTGGCAGAACGTGCAAAAGATAACCACACAGAGCTCAAACAACAGGAATTTGTAACTCGAAAATTCTGTGTTCCGAGAGACTGAAAACAGGTTTTTCACCCAAGAATTTGTCTTGAGTGCGAGTAGAAGGAATTTTGCGAGCGTCCAGCGTTGTCTGTTTGAGAGCCTGTGTTGTGGCTATCTCTGTGTATACGTAGCGTACTATCGCGTCGATTGCAGCCATCTTCATTCATATTTAAAACAGCGCCAAAAAACACGGACAAGGGAGGACACAGGACGAGCGCTGACTGCCAACAACATCTTTATTGGAGCCTGCGCAAATATATACAGTTTGCAACAGGCATAAAGATAGTGTGGTTGGCAGTTAGCGCTCGTCCTGTGTCCTGACCCTTGTCCGTGTTTTTTGGCGCTGTTTTAAATATGAATGACCAATACCAACTAGCTCGCACCCAAACCCTTCGAAGCCATCTTCTTTTTGAAACGCACAGTCACCCATTTGATTATTTTTTGCAAGTGCAGAAAATAAGGCCCGTGAATGGGGGAATGCTTGCAAATCGGATGTTTTCGTGGTATGCACGGCACTGTGTGGAATGAGTGGGATATTTTCTACGCCATGCGTGAAAAAGCAAAGTGCTCTTGTTTGTGATGCCACCTATTCACCATTTTCGCAATTTTCGCCTCTATAGGCATTATTCCTAAGATGTGGTAAAACCAAAATGGCATATGCTTGTAATTTATTTTTGTTTCAGTTGACGTCGTCCGGTCGAGATTCGTACGCAAACTACTGCTGCTTACGTGGTTCCACAACGTTGGATGAATGAACAAAAAGCCCGGAACGAGCATTTATATAGGGTAAAATAAACAGTTCCTCATTTCACAAGGCGTTATGCGTCTTCTTCGTGAAATTGCACGAGGCAGATATTCTAAGGAGGTTTCTAGAGATCGTTCGCAATAATTTTTTACGTAACAGCTCAAGTATTCCGTACTAAGACCGGGCGTGGGCGAGCATTAGAAGCAAAAAAAAAAAAAAAAGAAAAAAAAGAAACGCAGCGTTTATCAGAGCAGCCGGTTCAACGCGTTCCAGCTAGCGTTGAAAACGCGCGCACCCAGAACCGAAATCGAATGTTGGTTCAGGGATTAAGGCGGGCGGCTTGGTTCGCTGCAGTCAATTCGGCCGCAATTCTCTATGGCAGTGTCCGCTCTTGTTGAATCCTTTCTCTATGGCTGCGCTGTAAAATTCCCTTGGAGTGTCCATATGTTTCTTATCGCAATGAAACACGTTGATTTATTCTACACTGAACAACCCTGTGGGCAGCTTACCGTTGCGCCTGGAGCCAACCATGACGGCAGGGTCACGAGATACCACTTTGTTTAACCTACATAGTTTCTCAATATATCTAGGTAGATTGTTTTCCGCTATCCTTTAAAATAATGATACTTAATAAAACATACTTCAGCAGCGCAATGAAGTTGTGCACCTAGCATGAACTTCTTAGCTAATGAGTGCTTGAAAACACATGCACTGTCTATCGCTAATACAAAATAAAATTGAAAAAAAAATTGCGGAAACTGCTCAGGAATTGTGTAAGTATGCGTCAGCTTATCTGAAAATTTCAGTTGGCCGACCGCCAAATTTCAGGTTGGCCAACACCAAATTTCAAGCTAGCCAACCCACAAATTTAGGTTGAGCCAGTTCGAAATTCCAGTTGGGCCACCACTTAATTTCATGTTGGCCGAAATCAAAATTTGAATTTAGCCCAACCTCAAATTTCGGTTGGCGCACCCCAAAATCTTAAGTTCGCCCACCTCCAAATTTATCTTGGCCCATCCTCCAAGCTTAAGTTTCCCCACCCTCAAATTTCAAGTTGGCCCACCCTGAAATGTAAGTTGGCCCACCCTGAAATTTAAGTTGGGTTACTCTAAAATTTGCGTTGGCCCACCCCCACATTTCAAGTTGGTCCACCCCAAATATTATTTTAACCCACCCCCACATTTCAGGTTGAGCCACTTCCAAGTTTAAGTTGGCCCACGCAAAATTTCATTTAACCCACTCCAAATTTCAAGTTGGCCCATCTCCAAATTTAAGAAAGCCCTCCTCCATATTTAAAGTTGGCCCTCCTCCAAATTTCAAGTTGGCCCGCCTCCAAATTTCAGGTTTTCCGGACCGGAAGCTACAGTTTGCCCACCGCTACCATAAGCATCCCTATGTATTTTCTGTGGAGCCCTATGTAACCCTATGAGTCTTCTTTCAGATCAATTTTTTTTTTTTGCTTTCAATTGTTCCTGGTCGCAAATATACCTATCATCTACGTTCACACTATTGTAACTATTGAAAGCCTTAACTTCGCAAATTGCGCATTTTTGTGCAAATGTAAGCCATTACACTTTTCGTGTGACGGGCCCAGGGGTGTTTGCCAAAGAATGCTGAGGCATAAAACGGGGCCAATATAATAATGGAGAGCATTTTTTCTAGCTTTTTCTCACTTGCGTTCGTTTTCAATTCGTGCTCGGTTTCTTAGACATGAACATGCACAAACAACTCGCCCGTCTATTAGGAAATTTGATTATTGATTGACAGTTTTCGAAAGTTTCGCGTCAAAATTAACATATGCGTAGCCTTAGTGATATCTCAGCTTAAGCGAGGCGAAATCGGTCGCTTGCTATAGTACCCACTATATTGACAAGCTGGTTAACGGATTTTAATCGAGAAGCTGGTTAACGGATCCGTATTTTAATTCCTTGACCTCGGGCTGCCTCTTGGGCACGCGATCGGGAACATCCCGAGTGATCCTCGATGTTGGAACTGGCAATAGTTTGCTTGACTCATTAGAAAAATGCCTCGGGTACAGCAAGGCGTTAACCAAAGTTAACTAAGATCGTGGTAAATACAAATCACGTCATGAGCAAATCGGAAAAGAAATCATTGGGTTCATTGTAACAATGAGTGGTGTACAAATGCAGGTCTGAGCGGCAGCGCACAAGAGAATTCTTTACGTAGATATTGAGGCCAGTGTTGTGCTGGTTGCATGCGGCAGAAATAATTTTGGCGCCGAAAATAAGCAGCGAGTTTTCGACGCCGTTTACAGCATCTATAAGACACCTGTAAAAATCATCAAACGTCTAGGCTGTTTTTGGCTACTCTTCGCTCTTGAAAAGTTTTTGTTTGGGTATTTTCGGGCTACATATTGAGATCGTTTGGCTTTTATTCTGGGGGGCCATCTGGCAACCCTGCTCGCGGATCAAGCACGAGCCATCTCGACGTCGCGCACGTCGGAGCGTGTTGGCCGCGTCTGGATATTTCGGCTGTGCCAGTGCGTCGAAATATAGACGCTGTTTTACGCACCAACGTGACGTAGCGTGAGTGCACGCACGCGCTCACGCTACGTCGGACTAAACACGCGCCTTGTGGCTTACCGGTGGTCGATGTTGAGGAGATATGAAGGCAGGTACGTCGTCACAAATACTGCCGCGTAAGCAGCGCAGGCAAATTGCGCGCCTCTGCGAACATGAAAAAAGTGTAATGTGCAGTCATTATATGAACCTTCACTCCTTTAATTGGCGGCAATGAAGAATAACACTAGCGTTAGACAAGTTGCGCCAGCGTTAATGTGGCAACGTTTGACAAGGACGGAAGTTCCTGTACCCTTAACCCAGCGTTTACAAATTTCACGACTGTGGCCTGCTGCTTCTAATGTGCGTAACCGCTTGTTTGATAAACCATAAATTCAATAAATGATAAGGTGCCACGGCACAATGAAAATCGCTGTTAAACCTCGAGTTAGGGTAGTTCTTGCTACTCCTAATAAATAATTTAGTGGGTTAAGCCGTAGAGTTATTCAAGAACAAAGCAAAACACAGCCCTGCTCTAAGAGGCATGCTCATCGTTAAGGGTGCGGTACGCGGGTTGTATATGAAATCCCCCCTTACGTGCATCCACTGTTATATAGGAGAAACGCGAAGGTGTATCAGCGACCACCCACGTGACTATGCGGCTTCACCTAATGACTCTCCTCACAGTCATCTTGCTACCCGTTGTCGGAGCTGAGATTGCATCCGGATCTTTGAAAAGCGCGAGGTAGTTATAAAGTGTAGCGCGAATAACGGGCATGCGAGATTTTGGAGGCCTTTAGCATTTCGGACATGCGGGAGGTGTGGATCAACTCTCTGTCCCTTTTCGTATAGTGACAAAAGAAATAGAAGATATGTCCTGCTGGTTTCTGTCCCTCGGTGACGTGACACCTTCCTCGAGCATTTATACGCCACTTCATTAAATAAAGCATTTATTTGTTAGTCTATGCCTCTATTATTTGGTTGTGAGCCTTTGGTCCTATATGCCTCTTTTATCTGTCCGGTGTCACGCTGTTTAAAATTCTATTGTTTGGCAATGTGCACCTTTGGGCACGCTAAGTCAAGGGTGAGTAGCGCTATTGATGCCCCGCTTTGTATAATGGCGCGGGCTATATTATAATAATGAAGGCCGCCGCGCTTGGAGGGCGAAAAATGCCACTGCCCTGGTTAACGGCTGTAAATACTGAAATCAGTCGAACCCCATCACCCGTATGATCTGAAGGTCCTAATATACGTAAACGCTATCTTACTAACAGGCATTGGAAAGCCCATTCATCAAGCTTAGTTAAAATTAGCGAACGGGCAGGGACCGTTTATTGCTTATCTAATTATTAATGTACATGGTGTCCCAACTATCATGCACCACGATTTATGTATTTGGAAATGCCGGGTTGCTGGCCAGAACCAAGGCAATGTTGTATGCCATCGATTGGAGATACTGAGATTAGTTTTTGCATTCAACCTAATTAATACATCATCATTATCATCATCAGCCTGGTTATGCCCACTGCAGGGCAAAGGCCTCTCCCATACTTCTCCAACTACCCCGGTCATGTACTAATTGTGGCCATGTTGTCCCTGCAAACTTCCTAATCTCATCCGCCCACCGAACTTTCTGCCGCCCTCTGCTACGCTTTCCTTCCCTTGGAATCCATTCCGTAACTCTTAATGACCAGCGGTTATCTTCCCTCCTCATTACGTGTCCTGCCATTGCCCATTACTTTTTCTTGATTTCAACTAAGATGTCATTAACTCGCGATTCTTCCCTCACCCAATCTGCTCTTTTCTTATCCCATAACGTTACACCTATCATTCTTCTTTCCATAGCTCGTTGCACCGTCCTCAATTTAAGTAGAACCCTTTTCGTAAGCCTCCAGGTTTCTGCCCCGTATGTGAGTACTGGTAAGACACAGCTGTTATAAACTTTTCTCTTGAGGGATAATGGCAACCTGCTCTTCATGATCTGAGAATGCCTGCCAAATGCACCCCAGCCCATTCTTATTCTTCTGATTATTTAAGCCTCATGATCCGGATCCGCATTCCCTACCTGTCCTAAGTAGATGTATTCCCTTACCACTTCCAGTGCCTCACTACCTACTGTAAACTGCTGTTCCCTCCCGAGACTGTTAAACATTACTTTAGTTTTCTGCAGATTAATTTTTAGACCCACCCTTCGGCTTTGCCTCTCCAGGTCAGTGAGCATGCATTGCAGCTGGTCCCCTCAGTTACTAAGCAAGGCAATATCATCAGCGAATCGCAAGTTATTAAGGTAATCTTTATTAACTCTTATCCCCAATTCTTCCCAATCCAGGTCTCTGAATACCTCCTGTAAACACGCTGTGAATAACATCGGAGAGATCGTATCTCCCTGCCTGACGCCTTTCTTTATTGGGATTTCGTTGCTTTCTTTATGGAGGACTATGGTGGCTGTGGAGCCGCTATAGATATCTTTCAGTATTTTTACATACGGCTCGTCTACACCCTGATTCCGCAATGCCTCCATGACTGTTGAGGTTTCGACTGAATCAAACGCTTTCTCGTAATCAATGAAAGCTATATATAACGGTTGGTTATATTCCGCACATTTTTCTATCACCTGATTGATAGTGCGAATATGGTCTATTGTTGAGTAGCCTTTACGGAATCCTGCTAGTCCTTTGGTTGACGGAAGTCTAAGGTGTTCCTGATTCTATTTGCAATTACCTTAATAAATACCTTGTAGGCAGCGGACAGTAAACTGATCGGTCTATAATTTTTCAAGTCTTTGGCGTCTCCTTTCTTATAGATTAGGATTATGTTAGCGTTTTTCCAAGATTCCGGTACGCTCGAAGTCATGAGGCATTGCGTATACAGGGTGGCCAGTTTCTCTAGAACAATCTGCTCCCCATCCTTCAACAAATCTGCTGTTACCTGATCCTCCCCAGCTGCCTTCCCCCTTTGCATAGCTTCCAAGGCTTTCTTTACTTCTTCCGGTGTTACGTGCGGGATCTCGAATTTCTCTAGACTATTCTCTCTTCCATTATCGTCGTGGGTGCCACTGGTACTGTATAAATCTCTATAGAACTCCTCAGCCACTTGAACTTTCTCATCAATATTAGTAATGATATTGCCGGCTTTGTCTCTTAACGCATACATCTGATTCTTGCCAATTCCTAGTTTCTTCTGTACTGCTTTTAGGCCTCCCCCGTTCCTGAGAGCATGTTCAATTCTATCCATATTATACTTCCTTATGTCAGCTGTCTTACGCTTGTTGGTTAACTTCGAAAGTTCTGCCAGTTCTATTCTAGCTGTGGGGTTAGAGGCTTTCATACATTTGCGTACATAATAAGTCCTAATTATTTATTCTCAAGTATTATCGCTAGATAAAAAGTGTCAAAGACAAAATTGTAAAGCCACACGGAAAACTCCCAATACAGCTTTCTGTTTCTCAATGCGTGCTACATAAAAGCATGTTTAATTCTCGAGCGTGAAAGAAGCCCGCGAACACACGCAAAGTGCGTCGAGCGGCTAGCCGCGCGACTGGCCGCTTAAGACTAATCACGTAATTAGGCGGAATGCAAGAAATAATCTGAGTATCTACAAGCGACGCCAAACAACATTACCTTGTTCTGTCCAGATACGTGGTATATGCATATCTTTAAATCTAGGCTCATGATAGCTGGCATAGCCTGCATAGCATATGTGTATATTGCTTTGCTCACCCTATACAAATAAATACAAAATATGTATTCCATTCGCACAGTAAGCAAGGATCCAACACTGCAGCACTGGAAGGTGTACGGCCTGTCTCATAAACACAAATTGGTTTTGGCGCGTAAAGCCCCATAATTTGATTTTAACAGCACAATGCACCACGGCCAAAATAAGGTGGTAGAGTAATAACTTTACCTCCATGCACCTGACGACATCCTGTTTTGTAAATAGCCAGTAAAGAGAAATGGTCAGTTGCAGTAATTGCCGCGGCTAGAAGCACACTTGCAAACAGATAATTACGAACTTTTTTTTCCCATCTTTTTTACGAACTTTTGCTACGGAGTTTCCGCGTACTATATGCCTGCTGTGCACTGGCGGTAGATTCTGGAAGTTATTTATGAGAACCGTGTTTTATCATGTCGCGGCATGTCATATCAGTCACGTTATCAATCCACGTAATCTGGGCCTCACCTCTGCTGCCGCTGCCGGTATGCGCGCTTCTCGCGAGCAGCTCTCTTCACGGCCAGGTTCTCCGACGAGTACGGCTCCGGATCACTGGGTCACGGGACACGACGACACATGGCTGGCGCCCGACTCTTACGAGAATTGTGTTCATTCCATAAAATTCACGATAACTATCTCTAACCTTTTATAAAACCCTCTCTCGAAAACCCGCCGAACTTCGCTGTCAACTTTTTCGAGGTACTTATGTGGCTTCCGTTTCCCGATACTCTCGTGTAACTTTTTGGCTTCGCCGATTTCTTTGTTTCTTTTTATTCAAGCACATGTTTCATGGTTTGGCAAACGTTCAGATGAGTGAGTGAGTGATTTCTTTGAATAAAACTAGAAATCTTGGAAACTCCACGTACTAAGCTCCTATACAACGTCAAATGATTCATGCTTATGAACTTCATTCTTTTACCGCAACGTTCTCACTATAATCCCATGAAAATTACGTATTGATGGATGGTTTAGCAACAATCCTAATTCGAGAGTGAGAGATTTCTAACTGCTAGTCGCAACCGGAATTTTTTTGTGAATTGCTTTTCAGTTACCTGTGCGGTTGTGCAATATATTACTGCATGTGCTGCTGTACTGAGGTCAAGCTACGTTTCGATTAAAATAACCTTATTCATGGAGAATTTAGCCATAGTGGCTCATAAGTTGAGATTGAATCTGGTTACGACTGCCAATTGTAACAGCAATCACAAGACAATTCCTGTTACTAACATCTATAACTGATGCAGCTGTGTTAGTACGATGCACATCAATGTTGGTGAATGCAAAAAGAAAGAAATCGCAGATATATGCAAGTGCAAGCCATTGACATACGAATGCGAGCGAAGCTGTATAAAGAAGCTTTCGTGCCCTTTGGAAGATTTCCTTTTCTAGCTTGCCCTTGCCCAAAACATTGCAAACGTCTCACATCATTCGGCACAATTTCCTTCGTCATAACCTAATGCTTTAGGCGCGCGCTTCGCAGCATCAGAGCTTAGTACTTTACGGTGAGCTATATCCGACGTGTGCTCTCGTAGTCTGCGCTGCTGGCTGTTCTACGTCGACATTCGTTGGCGACCGCATCACGACACGCCGCCGCAGTTTGTTGTGGAACTCCGCTTAAGAGGCCAACAGCGACGAAATTTTGGGTCGTGTAAGAAAGCCTAGGTTCAGATAATGTAGATTCAGAACAGTCTAGGTGCAAAATTACACAAATGAGGAACGAGTGAAAGCGCCGCGAAAGGCTCGGAAAACTCGGCGTTCATGACTGCGGAACCGGAAAAAAAAATGTCCGCCATTTAAGCTCGCCACAAGTTAGCTGCAACGCTGACTGCGCGACTCCTCGGCGTGACCTCCGAGATTAGCCACCGCCTCTGGCCATCCGCGGGGCGCGTAAGAATCTCAGAGGCGGCATGAGACTCGCATTATAGCCGCTAACCACTCGGGGCACGCGTAGTCGGCTTGGGAGCTCCTAAAGACCTGTTAATAATAATAGTAGTAACAAGAAGAAAAGCTAGGCAATTACCAGCCCCGCAACATTGGCAAGATTGGTGCAATAGTGTTTACTGCTGAGACATCAGCATTTCAGCCACGTTAAATCTGTTTCCCTTCGATATTTTAACAGCTTCGCCGCAACACTTGCAGAAATCTGCGAGAGCCCATTTACGAAATGCCACGTGCAATGGCTGCCTCACTGTGGCCTGACGTAGACCAACCAGATGACCGCGCTGCAGGTTACCAGCGCCAGCAGCACCCCGGGCAGCGTCAGGATCGCCCACGTGACGCTGGAGACGGAGCGCTGTGCCATGCGCGACCTGCGACGCGAGTTGCTTCGTCACTGCAACGCTTGGTCGGTCACGTGGGGCTTTAAGGAAGTACCAACTCATTAGTCGCAGGCTTAGCGAAAGTTTCCATATTATTCCTGTTAGATTTAATAGTTTTCCAGACCAAGTATACAATATATATATATATATATATATATATATATATATATATATATATATATATATATATTGATAGAAGTAGTATAGACCGCATTAGATTAGTACAGTTACTAAGTGATTTCTTGTCGGCCCATAAAACCTTCGCACAGGGTGAATATAATTCTGTACGTAAATTGTATTTGTGCATATAGAATGCAATAGTGCTTGCAAATTGGCAAATAAAAATACGTATAAAGTGCGCCGCCAGTTAGGATTATTACAAAGATTTAATTTTAATCTTGGAAACCACAGTAGCAAACGAAGATTGTGCATATTTATGTCGGAATTTGTATCCTGATATTAACTCAGGCCAACTTATTTTGATCGGGCTTGATATGTCACTGAATTACAGTAGGAAGCCACTGCATGAGTAATGCTGTGCATTAGCAAAGCAGTATTAGTGTAGTGGTAGGAGTAGTACTCGTCTGTTGTAAACAATAATAATAATAATAATAATAATAATAATAATAATAATAATAATAATAATAATAATAATAATAATAATAATAATAATAATAATTCACGTACTAAATACATCTTTGTGTTTTGGCACGATCAGGGGACAGGAGCATTAAATGTTTTCTGTGGGATATTCCTCACAATACTGAACAATTTATCGAGAACCCCCAGCACCACTTCGTGACCCACATTGTGCTTGAATATACGTAACATGTGAGAGATTGCAGGCAGTGAAATGGCGGGTGACCATTTGAACTGACCGTGTTTACGTGCGTACGTATACGCAAGCTTCTCGAATTGATTCTCAAACATTCGTTGGGCTAATAGCTGCCAGTTGTGCTAAATTGTCTTGAGGAAGCCGAGTGGTCTCCAATTGAAAATCACAATCTCTTATTTGACTGGACTGTTGATTGTCAACAAACGAATCGGCTATTGGTTTTCACTGTAAGTACTTGCTAGCTAGGCTAATAGGCTATTGAAAATCGATAACCATATGCAACAATGTAATTTTTCCATAAAAATGTTCATTAAAGTTTGAAATGTCAGGCATGTAGAAAAGGCTTCTTCGACAAAAGACGCGCTCTGTCATATTACCATCGCTCCATCTTAACATGATGTCATGCTGTAGTTGCCATGCGCAGTGAGGTCCATATAAGAATGTGCACCTAAATAAAGACGTTGAAAGTTATCTTCTTACATTGTGGTTCTAAAATATGTCCTTTTTTATCGGTGCTCGTTCCCAGTATGAGAAACCAATTATCCCCAAATTACTGCTTTGGTCAATTTCGTTAACTCGAGCGGTACCTTCTGCGGCGAATACCGCAAGTCTCTCGCCAAACGTGGACACCTCAACTATTACTCGCAGAAAGGAACCCTCGAGTCATCAGCACTTGGTGTTACGAAGAATTTCCTTCCAAACAAAGATCCAGTGAGGACAACAGCCTACAACATGAAATGATGGGTGGGCAAAGAAGGCAACACGGATACGTTCCCTAGCTGAGCACTACCCGAACAGCATTCTAGCACGGCCATGGGGAATGCAGCCATAGTGGGACATTCTCACTCACGCGAGGGAGACGCCTCTGAGCGCCTGCATGTTGCCACCCGCATGGAAGCTGCAGATGTTTCCCAGCGCACTCATCAGCGACGGACCCAGAATGAAGGCATTGTGCACGTCCATGCGACCGCTGCAAAACCAGGTACCACATGGTACCACGTTATTACAAACAGAATGATGACCGCAGTATGCCCCTATTCTGCTAAGCGGAAGTGCCACGTGTGGTCACCTACGTGTGAGAAAAGACAACTAGCTAGCCTTAGCTAGCTAGCCTATTGATGAGGACACATGGTACATTTAAATGTTCCTTGGTTCCGCACTAGTACGAACAAGGAGAGAAAATTCACGAGTAGATTTTCTTTGGCGCCTCGTACGGCCCACAGCGATGTCCACTGTTAAATTGAACGCTTGAGCATTTGCATCACGTGGTGGCATTTCCCCTTTGGCAAGAGTGGAATAGCCTGGCTTCGGGGCAGATTTCTTGTGGCGGGTGGCCCTGTCAACTTTCTACACACAATTTCAGTGCATTGGCCCGCCTTCATGCCGGCACTTGCAGCTCGAGCGCAAGTAAACTGACAACCGCTCATTGAACCGTCCTTATTAACAATGGTGCGCACGGTACGTCTAATTCTGCGGTATATTCTGACGCAACGGCAACGCGCTGAAGAGTGCGCAGTCGCCGCGACAACGTTGCGTCGGCGATGATGAGACCCTCTACATGCAGCCCGCTGCGCCGGCGTAACCAACGGGAACAGCAGCGTTGGACGTCCTCGGATGCACGCGATGCGGAGATAGAGCTCGATTGCCAGAAAAAAGAATCTCAAACTTGTATTTTCTTGAAACCCAGGACGAATTATACCTCAAATGAGCCACTTCGCCTGTTCGGCGTCGCGGATTTCAAAGCAATTTCTCGTATTTCGGCTGCTGCTGCGCTGTGAAAGCTGTCCGGAGCACTCTTAGGAATCCAATACTTGGCTAACTTGTGATGTGATGTAGTCCGTCTTTAACGATTAAAAACCTAACAAGGCCCGCGAAGATGACGCAAAATTTCACGAGGTCAAGGTAACACGGTGCAGGAACTTCAAGACAGCGTCGCCACCTGTCCTTCGTGTATGCGTCTTTTCTGGCTTGCCTATCGCCTCCACCTCTCAGGGTAGGAGTGGAATTTTTTTATATATTGCCGTAGCGTAATATTAGCTGTATTGTGAATCATCTCAACCTAATTTTCTCATTAATGTCTCTTTATTTAGCAGTTGACTTCCTAGCCTGCAGGTTCGCTAATCAAGCTGTTCGACGTGTCAGTCACATTATAAGTTAGAAAGAAAAAAAAAAAAAAAAACAGCGCCGCCTGCACAGGGCATGCACTGTACTCGCCTTCTGGTCTTCTTCTGGGTTGCGCTTCCAAACTGGCTCCCTATGTGGCTTGCTGCAAGGGAGAGGGAAGGCATGCTGAGATATCTTCGTGTCCGTGCTATAAAGTGTGGGTACAAATCAAGATACACGTCAAAAACCGCCTCATTGCCAAAACTCCTCATCGCTTCCGCTCCGATTGGGTCACACGGCTGGGACGGCCTCTCGGATTGGCCCAGAACAACGACGTTACGGATGTCCGCCCGATGACGTGGGGACTTGTTAGCGCACATAGTTTCTACTTGACGCAATGAAAAAGTGGGAAATCCTAAACGTAATGTCAGTACTGCTTTAAAATGAATGAAGAATATTGAACAAAGGAGGCACGGCGCCCTGACCGGTCATGGACTGTCGGGCACTGACACCGCTTCGCGTGTAGAGAGTGTCTTCGAACAAGTGGCTCCTGGAGCCCATCGCGCGGTGCGGCGCGGTGGGTCGGCGGCCCCGGTGCCAGCCGCTGCTCTCGCCGCTCGACGACATGCTTCCCACGGAGAGCTTGGACGGCCCGCTGGGCCCACGGCTGCCAGTCGGCGTGTGCAAGGGGCTGCGAACGCAATCACGCATTATACCACCTGCGTTTAATGCGAATGCGAAATTTGTGTCTCCTATTTGCTGTATAATGTTTTGTAACACTGACCATTAATATTTGCTTCTTTAAATATTTCATTGTTCTCGCGCATTACTGATGATATATGATGTACAAAGTGTAACAATTTTACCACTTTGTATATTTGATTGCTTGCCGCATACGTTTAGTTCCTTTTCTTGCGTCTACATTGTTGCACTGTATTTCCACGGTGTTTGTAGGTTCTAGAGGTCTCACAGGAGTACCAACCACCGCGGGTTCGAGCTTACCGAGCCACAGGGCTGCGTCAGCCGTCAGGCTCTAGCGCCGCTGCTTGCTAGCTCAGGCCACAAGGGGCTGCCGAGCGACGCACGCAAGAACACAGTAGAGAGTTTTAGTTTAGGGGACGCAAGGGGCTTGCGTCCCCTAAACTGACACTCTCTAGTATTGCCCTGAATTGACGGAAACCATTTATTGTAACCAACGGCACCCGATACTGCACAAACGCCCGGTCCCGGGGCGGCGGGCAACCAAAGGTGTCCCGCATCAAGAACGCAAAATACAGTCAGGGGCGCCTGTAGCACGTCGCAGCGAGAGCTCAGGCTCAAGCCGGGACACGCCGCTAGGAAAAGTCCCGGTGGCTATGCTAGGTGCTATATATATATATATATATATATATATATATATATATATATATATATATATATATATGTATCTTGCCTGAAGCACCTCATTTTGACAAGTCTTGCGATTCGCCACAACCGCCTAATTGGCATCGTGACAATTAAAACAAAAATCTAAAAGTAAGATATTTATACAAAATGAAATAATTGATGGTAGCGGATTAAAAATTGCTGGCGATTTCTCGACACGACTCTAAGCAACATTTGCTTGGTCTTGTTCGAGTATAATATTACGCGTTATTGAAAAGCTCCGCGTGCGATAGCTGGGACATCCTACCTTGTCTACACGTTTGGCAGGCATGGGGGTACATTTCAGGATATAGGACGAAGTGCGTAATGGGCCGCAAATGATCGATTTCTAAAGAAAGTAACGTCGCCATGCGTGACAGTCATTTACAGGAAACCCTGCAACTATGCCTCATTGGCCGCAACGATAAACAAATTCGCGCAGAACTCGTCGCATTAAGTTTTTCTCGGGAATACGCTTAAACCACCCACGCGATTCCCGCCAGCCACCGAACTTATATTCGGGATTAATATATTAGGTAGTCGCTTCTGAGGCAATCTTGAAGAGTATTCGAGGCAATTGTGTACAGGTCATAAAGAACAATGATTTAGCACGAGGATGCAAGACTGCGGGCGAGGCGTGCGCACCTGATGAGCCTGTATTTTTCGGGACCGAAGTCGACCGAGGAGGCCCGCCGGACGAGGCGTGTCGGTGTGGCCGATGTCTTGAGAATCGTCGACAAGCTCCTCCTCCCGTGCGCGTGTCTCGGGCCCAGTTCTTCCAAGTGCGCCAAGGCCGTGGACTGCGACGCAATCGAACGCGTTAAACATCACGGACAGCTCGAACGACCTCGCCATCGGGACAAAATACACAGCCGCGGCATAAATCGTGATCGCATTACAAAAAAAAAAAAAAAAAAAAAAAGCTGTATACCGGCTCGGTACTGTCTACTGAACGCTGTCATTCGTTCGATTATATTTGCAATGACTATGCTCAACCTTTCGGTGCAAACGCGTCCGCAGCAACAATAATTGGTGCATAGTTCTGTAAAAAAAAAAACACTAACCAATGTCTAATCCGTAGAATCCACCCACTGCCCTTGAATTCATATGTTTAATATCTAGGGTTGATCGTACGCGAAGAGATAAACATTTCAGACACGAAAGTGCATGGTAGATTTTTTTTTTTTCACAGCGATGCTATTATACTTGGACTATAATCGATCGAAAGCGATTATATGCATATATATTCTTTCTTTATTGTTTGTTTCACGGATTCTCTCCGTGTAGGGGGCAGAGGTAAAGGCAAAATGCCTGACAGAGCCTCTGCGCCCCTACAGTTCAAGGCAGCATGACATATCATTCACATACATATTTGTCGAACCTATCTTTTACACACAGCACACAGCAACGAAAAATTCAATTATTCAGAACACATGTCTCCAAAGCATTACTTTTGCTTCAACGGGATAGATTTCGAAAAAGCAGAAGATACATATGCAGTAAGTATTATATAACAATAAAATTGGCTTACACCAGAAGTCAACAAAGAAAAAAAAACCATAGAATCACTTGCTCGAAAATAAATAGCACATACAGTAAGTAGATCAGTACATTGAAACATTTCAGAGAAAAAAAAACGAAAAAAAAACGATAGTTTAGACTGATACACAATGTAAATGCCGAAACAATGGCAAACATGATTTACAAGCGCTGAGAAAAATCTAACTGAGGTTACATGTGTTATCAGGGATGAGCACAAGTTACTCAAAATGAAAATGCAATGTCACTGCCCACTATATTAAATGTATCCTGAGAGAACTAAATAATTCCCAAAGTTAATATTTGAGGGAGTAGGTGGGAGGGGGGCAGGGAGAAGTATTCTGGGGATGACGTGCTAAAGATTTATTGCTAATCCATCGTTCTTATTTTTTTATTTATTTATTTATTTATTTATTTATTTATTTATTTATTTATTTATTGCATGATTTGAGGCGCTATACACAGCAGTTACAAGGATTCGCCGCTGCGCTGAAAAAATAAACAAGAAAATGGTCAAAACTTTAAACACGCCAGAAATTAAAGTCATACCATGGGTGACATGTAATTGCAGTTTTGCAGAAAATTACCAGGTTGGATCAAATATAAAGGAGATGATCATTTCATACTTTTCTTATTTGTTATAAGCAACAAGCCAAGTACGTTAAGAAATTAAATATGGGGTCTTACGTGCGAAAACCACTTTGGTTATGAGGCACGCCGTAGTGGAGGACTCCGGAAATTTCGACCACCTGGGGTTCTTTAACGTGCACCTAAATCTAAGCACACGGGTGTTTTCGCCCCCATCGAAATGCGGCCGCCATGGCCGGGATTCGATCCCGCGACCTCGTGCTCAGCAGCCCAACACCATAGCCACTGAGCAACCACGGCGGGCGAGCCAAGTGCGTGTATATCGTTTTTCTGAATAATTTAGTAATTTATGAACGCCTTTCTCTCAGCGAGTCGTTACGTTTTCTTTTATCCCGTCCTCACACGCACAACTGCGTTGTGTCATCAGCCAGTTGCACACATATACATCCCCTGCGTCGTCATCATCGTCGAGTCGTTGGTCTCCAAGAGCTGGGTGAAAGTCGTAGGGATGTAATTCAGGGCAATAAGAAGTGTGTTGTCGCGATGTCCGAGCTATTTCCCATAACTCTGCACGTGTTACAGCGTGCGGTCGGGCGGGGTCATGGAGAACAATCACTTTACGCATTGGTTGGTCGTGCCGTTTACGGTGATAAGCATGTCAACCACACTGACGAGGCTTGCTTCAAGATCGTGCAAGAACTTACACTCGAGCAAGAAATCTATCTGCAAGATGCTATCGTAAAAAAAAAAAGAAAAGTTGGACGCAGCTTTTCAGCTTGCAGCCGAGCCTTACTCGCCCGTGGTGGACGATCGTGTTATCGTTTTCAACCTCTTCACGGCCTTTCACAAGTTTCTGATGGCACGGAAACACACGCGGCCTTTACATGTTTTGATCCGCTAACAGTGCCG
Organism: Dermacentor andersoni; assembly: GCF_023375885.2. Classification (NCBI taxonomy): domain Eukaryota; kingdom Metazoa; phylum Arthropoda; class Arachnida; order Ixodida; family Ixodidae; genus Dermacentor; species Dermacentor andersoni. The sequence continues at coordinate 48,658,079 of NC_092816.1, forward strand.
TTAATTTGTGCACTATTGCAATCGGTTTACGGCCGGACGAGCCAGAGACCTTATAATAATACGTAGCGCAAACGACGGGTGCATCATTTTCATGGACATCGGATGACAGATTACTGAAGCAATGCGACGAGATCGGACGGCTGCTGACGGCACTGCTGAATCACGTACCTAACACACCATCAGTAGACGGCGCGCACCAACCCATAAAACGAGCTGAACAAAAAATAAAAGTCTCATTTACATTTGATCCAACCTCTTGCTTGGAAAAGCGTCACGAAGCTTTACAAGTGTACTTTAAGAGCGGCACAGCTCCATGTCGTGAAAGAACTCAAGAGGCTACAAGATGACCCATTGACGTATTAAGGACAAATGACATACTGATGCGATAGGGGACATCATATGAGTAATGCGTGGGCAAAATTTCAGGAGCATCAGTTAACGCGCAAATTCCCTAACAAGGCTTGTTATTAACTGCCATTATCAACTATGGTTCCCAGTACCCTCAGATAATTCTATCTGTCCCATCGAGCTCATATGTTGTGAAAGTGGGGGGAATATGAAGTGTAATGTGTGGCGGTACTACGTGGCTTATTTATAGGCATCGCAAAAAATTAATCAGGGTTCATTTTCTATATATCTTCATTCTTTAAACGAAGCCCGCAGTTTCCGCAGTCTCCTGGTTGCACTAAACAAGCACTTGGTTTGTGCTTGGTGATAGTACCGGGCTTGTTATGTGTAATGCGTAGGCAAAGTTCAAACAGTGAGGGGCAATCACAATCTTTGCAGTGAAATACGTATGTAAGCGCTCCAGAAGATCGTGTGTTTCGCGAACGGCGCTAAATTCAGCCCACTCTGCTGTATTCAAGTTCATGATGTCCAAAGAGAACTACTGTACGACACGGACTTGATATTTGGTAGAAGGAGCAATGCTAAGGGTGATATTCGGAGAAACTTTAGCGTTTATAACTTACGACTGTTGCGCATAATTACGGAAACTGCCATTCTTTTCTACATTCATGGTTTATGCGAGGCGTCAGAGGTATCCTCAGTGAATTAAACGACTCATTTTGTTATAATGATTTCATTCAAATAAGGAGCAGTTTATATGGGGTGTGTAGACAAAGTGAAATGTGTATTGCTTAACTAAGGCTTTCGCCCTAAGTTGCTTATGCAAGTGCTTCAGAGCGTTATCACTGCATTTTAAGAAAGGTGTACAATTACTCACCTAATAATTACCTATAACAACCACCAAGATGAAATTTAATGAATATAGAGCTAACGTTATGGTTGCGTGCATGCCAAGTTAAATGTGCGTGGGTGAAGTGGAGCCTTCGCTGAATATTGACCACGAAAGCGCGTTATGCGGGTAATGTTTCAAATGGGTGTGCGATATATGCGGGCAACGGTTCAAAATGCCACGTCTATTTACAGGTAAGTAAAGTTCTTAATGTAGCTGCTCGAAAGTGAAACACTTCGCTGGGGATTGGGCTATGAGTTTGCAAGATCGTACAAGTCTGCCGTCTTCCCCCCCCCCCTCCCCCCTCCCACATCTGCGAGTTCAGTGATGCGGGGCAAGAATATTTCTAATGCCCTGCAGTTAAAGAAGCTTTCACAAGCAAGGCGCTACCAACGCTGCTGCTTCCATGAACCTCTCCGCAGGTTTTCGTTTCTAAAATCCTGATGTAGGCTGGCTATCACTGGCTGCTGTACGAAGACGTCGGCATTCTGAAAACTGCAATATTCTTCTACAGAAAGGCTAAAACTGACACTGGTTATTACGACGACGTGTAGGCGGTTGCATGCTAAGATGGTCAAGTCTGCGCTACGAAGGCTCACCTCTCGTTTCACGAAGGGCACCTTGTCGTTCGTTTGCGGTTCCTTGACGCCGGCTTCAAAGGACACGGCGGATTGCTTTCGCTTCTCCTCCAACTTAAATCTGGCGTGAGAGTTGCTGGAAATGAAGCGCGGCGTCGGGGCACGAATGTCACTCGCAGTGGAGGCCTGCGTTTGCTCTACCGGTGTAACTACGTCTTCCGTCGGCACCTCGGAAGCGAACCCGGACGCCGCTAGGTGCCCCGTCTGTGTCGCAGGGACGATTGATGTCACAGACGTCTTGAGAGCATCTACGGGGTTCGGGGCAGGCTGCACGTGTTTTCCGTTCGCCACACTCTCCGGACAAACCACCTGGCCGGACCCGAGCTTCGTCGCCATCTTGGTTTCCCTGTCTGCGCGGTCTTTGCCTGCCTTATCTCGGTCGGAGCTGCGGCCAGCGCGTTTAGTGGACGGCTTCGACGTACGGGATTTCTTGGAGGGCTCCTTCACATTCGCGCCGTCGTCTTGTTCGCGCTCGCGCTTGGATTCCGACGCCGCTGCCGTCGCATTCACCTCCGGCTCGCTTGATTGCGGTTCCGTAGACGATGACGTTTTCCTCCCCTGCTCGTCGTCCGCAGAAGTACGACGCGTATCGTGGGCACCTTCGGCGCCAGTCAGTTGCCCCGCATTAGGAGGCACGGCCGGGTGGCTCGTTGCAGCGCTGCTCTCTAGGCCTTCTTTTAGGAACCGAATAGCTTCGAACGCTACGGTCTCCTGATGTCGATCTCCTTCTAACGCGGAACGGGAAGCCGCGTTCAAGTCTTCTGTCACGTGCCTTAACTCGGTTTTCTCGTTTGGAGAGCCCTCGGCTGCTTCTGGCGGCTGATCGCTGACAGGCGTGCCACCTTTGGAACGCGTCGATTCGCCGCAGGACGACTTCGAGCTAGTGCTATCCGCTCTCCTCTTAGCGGATTGCTTTCCTTTTTTCGTTCCTGTGATCTTGTCCTTCCCCGAGTGCGTCTTTTGACGCCCCTTCTTGCCACGTTCGGCATCTTTACCTGCCTTCTTAGCCGGTGCAACCTCGCTAAGCCCCGGAGCAGGCGTTAAGCAATTGCCTTCGACGATCCGCTGACCAAAATTATTGCAGACTTGACCATGAGCGTCCTTTCCGACGCAACTTTGTGGTTTTTCGTCGACAGTGGTCACCTGATCAGAAGTTGGTAAATCGGCGTGGCGTTCAAGGTTATGACTGCCGACGCGGTCAGGCTCGGGCGGAACCGGCTTCCTGTCGGACGTGCGAGTGTCAGTGATCGTTGGGGTCAGGTAAGCAGCAGCAGAAGAAGCAGGCTTTGCTTGAATTCCAGGCCGAAACTCCTCTATACATGGAGTAACGAGCGTCTCAGTGTCCGTAACAGCGGCAGGGGTGTGGGTCTGAGAATAGAGTTCGGGCTCGCGAGGACTCAAAGTGCGAACCCTACTCGACGTGACCTTCACAAGCTTGGTCGTAATGGGTCTTTGATCTGAAGAGCGACTGTCTAAAGTCATCGTGCTCGAGCTAGAAACATGTCCTTTATTCGCTGGAGCAACACCGAGTTCAGACGACTCCACTACCGGAACCAGCGGTGTGGGCGCCTGGGTCAATGTGGCCGACGTACTGCTCTGAAACGACAGGTCGGGCTTCTGCGACGCTGCATCCACAGTGGCAGTGGCGACAGTCGCGGCATCGTCTTTGGCGGCTGGAGGTAGCGGCGGTGTCGAATGACAAAAGAAATCGCTTTCCGCATTCCCGAAGTTCTCGTTGCAGTGACCCCGCGATAGCCTGCTGGGCGACTCTGAAACAGTGACCTCGGCGAGCCCGCTGCCCCTCTCTTCCGTCTGTTCCTCGACACTCGCTACAGGTCCCTCGCCATGATGCGTGGCCGCGTCCCTCGCGTTTTGGGCCAACTTGGACGGCGCTAAAGAGAAGCGCCTACCGATGAGCTTGCCGGCGAAGACGCTCATCCTTCGGTACCACGCGGGACGCGCCTTGCCCTCCGTGGTTGAAGTACTCGTGTCTTTGGTTTCCTTGGTGTTCGGGGAGTTATGAGGTTGCTGGTTTTCGCGCCAGAAGAAGACGCTGAAAGCGCGGCTTTTCTTTCGCGACGCTGGCCTCGTCGTGCTTGTGTCCATGACGGAGTGCCCGGACCCGCCCGCTTTGCTGCTCCCTGGCGCGAATGGCTGAGAGAGGCCGAACTGAGACACGGCCGAAGCCTCGGGACTCCGCTGCAGCAGGTCGTGCCCCTTTTCCTCGCGTTCGGGCTCCTGCATCCGCAGCACCTTTTTCCTAATGAGATTCAAGGTGCCTGTGTGGAGTGAATCGAGGAATTGCGCTATGTTGCGCTCGTTCATGTTGTAATGCGCCGAGTACAACTGGGAGAAGCTTATAAACACATTAGGTCACACCGGAAAAGAACGACTTGTCTGTGTCTGCTTTGTCCTATCGGGGTTATTAGTTTTAAACGTGAAAGGAGTGAGTGAGCAAACTGCACTCGCAACACGTCAAAGAGTAAAACTAAGTTATTTAGCGATATTGAGGTCGCAGACGAATAAGCTATTTAGGCGGCAATAGTGACGATACCGGCAAACCACTGCGTCACGGAAGGTCAAACACTGCTTGAGTCAATCCACTAACTCCACATGCGTAATCTTACATTCCAGCGAAGTTTGTTCTGATTACATGTGACCGTGAAGGTTTGATAATGTACTATTCTCACAGCACGTACGATCTTACCTGATGAGAAATGTACGCACTTCACGGGATCGAGGTGCTTTCGGCCACTTAAATTTATCTTTCACGTTCTTCGTTCGCTACTTCTTTGCACACGTCCGTCGCGTCCACTTGAAAGTATGTTTTATACTTAAACTTTACTTATCGCTGAAACGCCACCTACTGCAAACGGCGAGAGGTGTGGGGAGAGGGGTCGAGAGAAAGAAATACTGGATGAGGTAGTTGATGGTCTTCTTGAATTTGTTGGGGTTGGCTTTGTCTACATGACGACGATAAGCGGTATGTGCCACTTTTTTATTGTTCATTTTCCGCTAAAGAGGCGCAAGTTGAAGCCGGTCTGGTACAGATTTACGATCACTGGAATGACATTTTTCGCAATCGAAGCTCCTCGAACCTTTCGAAAATCTTTTCGTCGGTGCCGCACACCGAAACATTGCAGCGGAAACACGCACTGAAGGTTCGAGAAGGCAATCTGTCGCGATACCTTCGGGGCCGCCGAGCACAAGTCGAATGAACTTCGGGTCCCGAGGAGACGCTTGAGGCGCCTCACCGTCGGACTGGAGTGGCAACGGTCGAGCTTGCGTCGGCGTCGCCTCGCCGGTATCGTCCTGCTGGTTGGTTGGCGTGTCCGTGCCCTCGCTCACGGGAATGTGAGGCGTCACTTCTTGCAAGGTTTCCTACGGCAGGAGAGAATCAAACAGCACATTTACAATTTTCCTCCCTGTAGCTCTCTTTCGCCTTGGCTGCCGTTGTTAAGAGTTCGCTTTACCTCGGGGGCTCCTATGTAAACACATGTAAACTGAGAATTAGGTTTTCTCGTCAACCAATGAACCAAATTTGACGGGGTTTCATGCATTTAAAACAAATAGATAAAATGTAGTGACTGTCGTTTTTAAATTTGTGACTTAAGTTGCCAATTTTTCATTAATAATTGGCAACAATCAAACATTTTTTTGAAAACGAGACTATCAAGTTTACAACCCTGTAACTTAGAAATGAAAAACGGTACCACAATTCTGTGAATTGCATCTGATAGTACATGTAAAGTGGACAAAATAGATATGTTGAACATGAATCTCAAAAATTTAGTAATATGGAAATCTAACATTTGCAGAATTCTTGTAGACGACGTAACATTTTCACGCAAGACATACAATAACATATCAAATTTGTCCGTTTCCACTGATCTAATGGATACAATTTACAAAACCACGATATCTGTTCTTGGTGAAGAGCTAATAATTCGTAAACTTCGTGCTCCTACTTTTTTCAAGCTTTCGAATTGTTGAAAATGTAACAAAATTCAATCCCTAAGTCGAAATTCCGCTTGCAATAGTCACTAGAATTTAACTTTCTCTCTCAAATGCAACAAATTTCGTCAAAATCGGTCGAGGGATTATCTCAGAAAAACGTTTTCCTTTTTACATGTACTTGAATAGGCCGCGTCGGAGTTGGGTCGGAGCTGAGGTTTCCTTTTAAGTCATAAGGTTCTGTCTTGGCGCTCTTTGGCCATTCCTGGCCCTTGCGCCACTAAACAACACACATTCATTCATTCAAGTCATAAGATTGCGCTCGAGTACAATATTTCGTGAGAATATAGCGTCGGTCGCCTCGGGGGATAGCCTTCGCTAGGAGTGTTGGACTCTGCGCGAAGGAGCAGACGAACTCGGGACGAAAGAATAAAAAAAGCAAGATGCGCCGGGCGGGATGAGCACTCGTCTCATCCATGTTTATTATTTACCTGTTCGTTTCCTTTTTTTTATGTAAAGTGTGCTGTGTGTCCGACGTGCTCTTGGGACAAAGGAACGACCACAACACCGTAGTGCAAACAATCAAAAGCAGTCTGTAGAAGCCAAAAAAATATGAAAAAATACTGCTGGCATAAATAATCATGGTAGGCAAGCATAAGAGAGTAGCTTTCTGTTTCATTTCGCTGTTTAGAAACACCCAGCTTGTCTATATGCAGGCGTGATGGTGAGGATAGGCATTCGAATCATTGAAGAAAATACGACAAGAGGAAAAGTGTGATTGTTAAAGGGGAGTGCCGTAATGTCCTGCCGCTAAACAGTGTTACAGCACGAACAAAGCGCAAGAAAAACATGAAAGGCGAATCAGAATTCTTCGGTTTTCGTGGGCCTCGAGTACGCTGTCACACTGCTACAAAGAATGCATCACGAAGCAGCCCGCAAGCGAACATTGCTGTCCGGAAGGAGTACTTGAATCGGCGATAGGCTGGCGCTTGAACCCTCTCGCAACAACGGCAGTCGCTTGCAGTTCGCATTTCAAACCGGCCTTCCCTCCCGTGAACTGAGCGAGCCATTTGTTTCCCTAACGGGCGCCACGGATCGGCCAGATTACGTTGCGGCTGTTTGAGGTTCCTACAAGTGCTGCCGACGCCAGGCGCGATGTGACAACAGCACGTGAACAGTAAATCACGAGCGATTGCTTGGCATGCTTGAACTTGATAAGCGTAGCGTGGCCCTACCCCCAGCGTCGTTAGAACTGCATCTGCTTCGTCACCAAATCTATATATAGTCACGCACGGCATGCACTGTTGCGAAAGCAGAAAGTTAACGCGCTAGCAGATAGTGGCGATTTTTGCCTTGAGATAAGCGGTGGCTTTAGGGGGAACAGCAAACTCGCACGGATAAGTTTCCAAGTAACGTCCCTTACGAGATATGCTTTCTCCGCTCGCTAGGTTGTCTATAGTCATGCGCTGACGTCAGGATACAGAAAGCTTGAGTCCCTACATAAAGAAAGCGCGGTTCTCTGTCGATCACGTGCGGGAGGAATTTCAACTCTGCCTGACGCAACGTTGAGCATGGCGTATCGTTGGAGCGAGGCGGCAATCCTGCCCGATGGTTTATCCAACGAATGCGTTCGCAAAATGACGTCCTCGAAAGCGATCAAGCGAGCTGGACTCGCGATGATGGCTCACCTGTGTCTCGGTGGTGCCCTGCTTCTTGAACCACTTCAGGCCCCACGAGCCGTAACGGCCGTCCTTGCGGTCCTCCTTGCGATCGTCCTTGCGGTCCTCCTTGCCTGGCGAGCCGCCGTCCGCGCACTCCGGCCGTGCGGGCTCGGCGGGAGTGATGCTTCCGGACGCCTACACCACGGCGATGGCGATATATTGACGCCTTCGAGCGCTTTACAACATCTCCCAGCCATACAAGTAGCATAATTTAGCAGCCAGGACTGCATGTTTTTTCTTCACAAGTGATAACCAAAGTTGAATGAGCGCGTTTCGCGTCTAATCTGTGGTGTCATATGACTCCTCTTCGTAAACGAAACCTTAACTGACGCGTATAGAAAAGTTGTTACACTAAATTATGATGAGCGCGCTCTGAGGAAGACGTCGCATCACGCAGTACCCGATTAACTAAAGAACCCGAGGAGCTGAAAGATTATAAGAAGTTTTATGATAGGGGGAACAACACCTTGTCAATCATATAGTATCAAATTTCCGAAGTCTGCTAAACAAACAAGATCATCTGGAAGCCTTTATTGAATGCTGTTCCGCGGACATAGTCCTCGGTACCGAAACTTCGCTGTGCTCTGATGTAGCTTACAGCTAACTATGGCTTTGGAATAGTTTTTCCTTGTTTAGAAAATACAGAAGCACATCTCGAGGCGGTGGGGTCATAATTGCTGTAAATAAGAAGTTGAGTGCACATCTTGTTGACACTTTTCCCATCCTGGAAATATTGGGGATCGTACTCCGTTTATCGCCGTCTGTAACTTGCGTTATCGGGGTTTGCTATCGGCCACCCAGTTCTTCAGCTGACTTTGTTGAATGCATTCATGATTCTTTAAGCATTATTCAAAGCAGGTATCCGTCATCGGAAATAATACTTGCAGGCGACTTTAACTATCCCGGAATCGACTGGCCGACATGCAAACCCGTCGAAGGTGCAAGAAGGCATGAATGTAGGCAGTTTCTGGATGTTCTTTCTTTGTTTACTTTCAGCAAAATGGTATCATGTCCCACACGTGGTGATTCATTCTAGATCTTGTACTGACTACAGATCCACAAAGTATGTATATACGCGTCCTCCACTGCATGAGTGACCACAATGCTATCCACTGCGAGTACACCATAAAATATTAAAAACCTTGTAATGCAAACGAAACCATGCAGGATTACAACAGAGGGGATGTACGCGGACTAAATAATGATGATGAGCCTCTTCTGCAGCCCGATGTTGCGGAAGAATTACACTTTTATCTGTTCTGTTTTCACATCATAAGAACCAGTGCCACCAGATCTGAACTTTATCAGCTTAAATTCTTCAATGAATGACCTCATAGTCACTCTCAAAGGTGTAGAAGCCACTATAAATCGTCTACCAGTCAATTCGGCACCCGGACCAGATGAAAATTGCGCAAGATTGCTAAAACTTACAAAACCAGCTATATCACGTATCTTGGTCGCTATTTTTCAACAGTGAGTTGATAAAGGATGCGTGCCTGACGCCTGGAGGCGTGCACTTGTGATTCGCATTTTTAAATCTGGTGATCCCTCCTTAGTCTTAAAATACAGGCCCATCTCATTAACAAGCATGTGTTGTAAATTACTAGAGCACATCGTATCATCCACCGTCATGAAATTTCTATCAGATCACAATTTCTTCTCTAGCAATCAGCATGGTTTCTTTGTGGTCGGTCATGTGAAACCCAACTATTAGAATTGGTAACTGACCTCCACGAAGCCGTTCATGGTGGACTAAAAATAGACGCTATATTTATTGATTTTGCAAAAGCATTTGACAAAGTTCCGCACATCCGTGTATTAATGAAGCTAACGAATCTTAACATAAACAGTAGGATTAAAAATTGGATAGCTAATTTTTTAACCAACCGAAGTCAATCAGTCTACGTGAATGGGTACTCATCTTCACATTCGCATGTAAAATCCGGTGCACGACAGGGTTCGGTCCTGGGTCAAATATTATTTCTGATATATATTAACGACACAGGAAACACTTTATCTTCTACCATAAGGTTATTCGCAGACGACTGTATCATCTACAGACGAATTAGTAACGCCGAAAAGGAGACCTCATTTCAGGTAGACCTCGACAAACTCGCATTTTGGTGTTGCGAGTTTGTCCACATTTAATTATCTCGGAGTTCATTTATGCTCTGATTTATCTTGGAACGAGCACATTAATACCATAACCAGTAAAGCATCCAAAGCACTCGGCTTCATTAAACGTAACTTATACTTGGCGAACTCTGCTACTAACTTATTAGCATACACTACGCTTGTTCGTTCAAAGGTAGAGGACGCGTTTAATATTTGGAATCCGCATCAAACCTATCTGATCGATCAGCTCGAAGCAATACAAAATAAAGCAGCAAGATATATCACAAAAGATACTCGCGAAACTACAGTGTTACCGATACCAAGGAATCACTTTCATTGCCCTTTCTTCAAAACCGCCGACTAATAACATTGTTATCACATTTTCACGCGCTTTATCATATTAGATCCCTGTTCCGCGAATCTTACATCAATGCAGCTCATAGTATTTTTCTGCGCTTTGATCACCCATTTAAAGTGCAACCCCTTTTTTCGTGCACTAATCTGTGCCGTCATTCGCCATTACTTTTGGAAGTATATCATTAGAATACACTACTGGGGGACATTATATCTGCCATTAACCATGATGTTTTTGTCAACAAGTTGAAAGTTTTCCTGAATGTGTGATTATTTCTGTGTTGAGTGCTTACTTGCGTCTCACTTGTTTCTCCATGCTGTGCGTACATACATACATACATACATACATACATACATACATACATACACACATACATACATACATACATACATACATACATACATACATACATACATACATACATACATACATACATACATACATACATACATACATGCATACATACATACAGCATCGTCATCTTGAGCCTGGTTACGCCCACTGCAGGGCAAAGGCCTCTCCCATACTTTTCCAACAAACCTAGCCAAGTACTAATTGTGGCCATGTTGTCCCTGCAAACTTCTTAATCTCATCCGCCCACCTAACTTTCTGCCGACCCCTGCTACGCTTGCCTTCCCTTGGAATCAATCCGTAACCCTTAATGACCACCTGTTATCTTCCCTCCTCATTACATGTCCTGCCCATGCCCATTTCGTTTTCCTCATTTCAACTAAGATGACATTAACTCGCGTTTGTTCCGTCATCCAATCTGCTCTTTTCTTATCCCTTAACGTTACACCCATCATTCTTCTTTCCATAGCTCGTTGCGTCGTCCTCAATTTAAGTAGAACCCTTTTCGTAAGCCTCCAGGTTTCTGCCCCGTACGTGAGTACTGGTAAGACACAGCAGTTATACACTTTTCTCTTGAGAGATAATGGCAACCTGCTGTCCATGATCTGAGAATGCCTTCCAAACAAACCTCAGCCCATTCTGAGTCTTCTGATTATTTCAGTCTCATGATCCGGATCCGCGGTCACTACCTGCCATATGGAGATATATTACCTTACCACTTCCAGTGCCTCGCTACCTATCGTAAACTGCTGTTCTCCTCCCGAGACTGTTAAACAATACTTTAGTTTTCTGCAGATCAATTTTAAAACCCACTTTTCTGCTTTGCCTCTCAGGGTCAGTGAGCATGCATTGAAATTGGTCCCCTGAGTTACTAAGCAAGGCAATATCATCAGCGAATCGCAAGTTACTAATGTATTCTCCATTAACTCTTATCCCCAATTCTTCCCAATCCAGGTCTCTTAGTACATCCTGTAAACACGCTCTGAATAGCACTGGAGAGATCGTATCTACCCGCCTGACGCCTTTCTTTATTCTGATTTTGTTGCTTTCTTTATGGAGTACTACGGTGGCTGTGGAGCCGCTATAGATATCTTTCAGTATTTTTACATACGCTCGTCAACACCCTGATTCCGTAATGCCTCTAGGACTGCTGATGTTTCTACTGAATCACACGCTTTCTCGTAGACAATGTAAGCTATATATAAGGGTCGGTTATATTCGGTGAATATATTCGTTTATAGTGTGAATATGGTCTATTGTTGAGTAGGCTTTACGGAATCCTGCCTGGTTCCTTGGTTGACAGAAGTCTAAGGTGTTCCTGATTCTATTTGCGATTACCTTAGTAAATACTTTGTAGGCAACGGAAAGTAAGCTGATCAGTCTATAATTTGTCAAGTCTTCGGAGTCCCTTTTCTTATGGATTAGGATTATCTTAGCGTTCTTCCAAGATTCCTGTACGCTCGAGGTCATGAGGCACTGCGCATACAGGGTGCCCAGTTTTTCTAGAACAATCTGCCCACCATCATTCAACGAATCTGCTGTTACCTGATCCTCTCCAGCTGCCTTACCCCTTTTCATAGCTCCCAAGGCGTTCTTTACTTCTTCCGCCGTTACTTGTGGGATTTCAAATTCCTCTAGACTATTCTGTTGTCCATTATCGTCGTGGGTGCCACTGGTACTGTATAAATCTCTATAGAACTCCTCAGCCATTTGAACTATCTCATTCATAATAGTAATGATATTGTCGGCTTTGTCTCTTAACGCATACATCTGATTTTTGCCTATTCCTAGTTGCTTCACTGCATTTAGGCTTCTTCCGTTCCTGAGAGCATGTTCAATTCTATCCATACTATACTTCCTTTCTGTCAGTGGTATTACGCTTGTTGATTAACTTGGAAATTTCTGCCTTTTCTATTCTAGCTGTAGTGTTAGAGCCTCTCATACATTGGAGTTTTTTGATCAGATCTTTCGTCTCTTGCGATAGCTTAGTGATATCGTGTCTGATGGAGTTACCACCGACTTCTATTGCACACTCCTCAATGATACCCATAAGATTGCAGTTCATTGTTCAGCACTAAGGTCATCTCCCTGAGTTAAAGCCGAATACCTGTTGTGTAGCTTGATCCGGAATTCCTCTATTTTCCCTCTTACCGCTAACTTATTGATCGGCTTCTTATGTACCAGTTTTTTCCGTTCCCTCCTCAAGTTTAGACTCATTCGAGTTCTTACCATCGTATGGTCACTGCAGCGCACCATGCCGACTACGTCCACATCTTGCATGATGCCAGGGTTAGCGCAGAGTATAAAGTCTATTTCATATCTAGTCTCCCCATTCGGGTTCCTCCACGTCCACTTTTGTCTTTCCCGCTTGCGGAAGAAGGTATTAATTATCTGCATATTATTCTGTTCTGCAAACCCTACTGATAACTCTCCCCTGCTATTTCTAGAGCCTATGCTATATTCCCCTACTGACTTGTCTCCAGCCTGCTTTTTGCCTGCCCTGGCATGAAGTCGCCCATCAGTATAGCGTATTTTGTTATAACTTTACCTATTGCCGATGCCACGTTTTCATTGAAGCTTTCGACTTCCTGGTCATCATGACTGGATGGAGGGGCATAGACCTGTACGACCTTCAATTTGTACCTCTTGTTAGGTTCCACAACCAGACCTGCCACCCTCTCGTTAATGCTATAGTATGCCTGTATGTTACCAGCTGTATCCTTATTAATCAGGAATCCGACTCCTAGTTCTCGTCTCTCCGCTAAGCCCCGGTAGCACTGGACGTGTCCGCTTTTTAGCACTGTATATGCTTCTTTTGTCCTCCTAACTTCACTGAGCCCTATTACATCCCATTTACTGCCCTCTAATTCCTCCAATAGCACTGCTAGACTCGCCTCACTAGGTAACGTTCTAGCGTTAAACGTTGCCAGGTTGAGATTCCAACGGTGGCCTGTGCGGAACGATGGATTCTTAGCACCCTCTGTTGCGTCACAGGTCTGACCGCCGCCGTGGTCAGTTGCTTCAAAGCTGCTGGGGAATGGGTACTGCTCGACATACATACATACATACATACATACATACATACATACATACATACATACATACATACATACATACATACACACATACATACACGCATACATACGTACATACATACATACATACATACATACATACATACATACATACATACATACATACATACATACATACATACATACATACATACATACATACATACATACGTACATACATACATACATACATACATACATTTCACACATTACAGACTGTGACAATACATACGTGCCGACGTTTTCCGTGGAATAATTACTGCATATATGGAATCTACATATTGTGGAAGTAAGTTTACGCTGAATCACGTACTATTTGTGCCCCTCTGCGCTTACAGTTTGCGCCGTACTATATATTGATCACGAGCATGAGCAGTGCGCTGTGGCCGCTGGTCGGAGAAACATATCTCTGAGCTGGCTGGTCGGTAAATAAGTGCGTAGTGCCGCCTCCCATGTAGTAACAACTTGAGACTTTTGCGGCTACAAAAAAAAAAAAAAAACATCGCACCAAATCGTGCATCGTACTGCATGACGCAAATTTATATATCTTTATTTCATAAGTGATGCCCTATTCTTCTGTTCGCTCGCAATTGCAAGCAGTGTGAGAACTGCCTCTAGTATTCGTACTGTTGTCTGCTATGTACGAAATGGTACAGTGTCCAGTTGAAGTAGTCACTCACTCACTCACTCACTCACTCACTCACTCACTCACTCACTCACTCACTCACTCACTCACTCACTCACTCACTCACTCACTCACTCACTCACTCACTCACTCACTCACTCACTCACTCACTCAATAAATAAATAAATATATAAATAAGTATATAAATAAACAAATAAATTAATAAGTATATAAATAAATAAATAAATAAGTGGGAACCTGTGCAGTGGCCGGGGTAACAGGGGTCACGGCAACGCTGTGAGCTGCGCGGAGCTTCCTCACACGCGCCTTGCGACGCTCGGGCTTCTTCATGGTGAGCACGATTTGCCCGAGCCGGTCGAACAGTGCCTCGTCCTCCACCACGGGCGCCGTCCGCAAGGAACCACCCGAATCCTGCCGGAGCACGTGACGGGAACGAAGAAAAGGGTTCCAATTCTCGGGCAGGGTCGAGAATTGGTAGGAAAGCGCTACCGATATTGGAAAAAGAGGCACAAGCGGCTGACCAAATGACTTTCGCGGAAATCGTCGACGTATTGCATATACAATTAGACTCGCGACTAAATGTGGGCAAGTCCTGTCTATATTTTGAGCAATGCAATAATAACCCGCAGCATTCGTATTATTTCGCGTCGCTGCCTGAGATCACAGCTGCGTCCTCGTCTAGTCGTTCCTGCTGTGCCCGTGTACCTTAAGTTCTGCTGCTACAATATGCGAAGAATGAACCAACTAGCCAAGTTAAACACCCCTTTTGGCTGTCTGAGAGTTGAGTCGCATTCGCGAAATACCCTAATATGCATGAAGGGCGAATGTGTCGAGGAAGATACTTAGGCGCGCATAGAGCGCGTTCATCTTATGCAGCTCTTAATGAACGTGCTAACAGAAATAGGTTTCGTGGGGTTTTATTCTTAAAATAAGGACTGGCAGCCTGCGACATAAACCGTTCCACGCAGGAGCAAATAATGCTATCTATCTATCTATCTATCTATCTATCTATCTATCTATCTATCTATCTATCTATCTATCTATCTATCTATCTATCTATCTATCTATCTATCTATCTATCTATCTATCTATCTATCTATCTATCTATCTATCTATCTATCTATCTATCTATCTATCTATCTATCTATCTATCTATCTATCTATCTATCTATCTATCTATCTATCTATCTATCTATCTATCTATCTATCTATCTATCTATCTATCTATCTAAAATCTTCGACCTGCTGCGAGGTGAACTGGATGGCGGTCAGTAAGCCGTCCGGTGGCTGGTCCATCTTCTCCTTGCGGATGGTGTACAGCACGCGGTCCACGAAGTACAGCACGATCACCGAGGCCACGGCGCCCGAGAGGAGCCACGCGATCGCGAACGAGCAGGCGCACGCGCCGGCGAACAGCGGACCACGGCGAAGGCCGCAGCGCGCGCACAGCAGCTGGGCCGTGTGGCGCACCAGCTCGCTCCACGCGTCCAGCACCGCGACCACGAACAGCAGCACGGCCACGGTCAGGACCTCCAGCTGAAGAGCGCGATGGCCGCGTCAGCTTTAAAGCGAAGCTGTACACCTCTACCATCCAAGGAAATTTTCGTGTCGTAAGCATAGAACACCGCATACGTGGGACGATTCCGGAGATGGTGCAATGTGCAATGGCGGGCCGACCATCGGCGGAATTGCAGTTCGCCATC
The DNA here is from genome assembly GCF_023375885.2 of Dermacentor andersoni. NCBI lineage: Eukaryota > Metazoa > Arthropoda > Arachnida > Ixodida > Ixodidae > Dermacentor > Dermacentor andersoni. The sequence continues at coordinate 48,673,873 of NC_092816.1, forward strand.
ATGGGGCCCACATACACAGCTTCGCTAATCATCCTTCTTCACAGAGTGGCAGGGCACTGAATATTTTGCGGAGTCGCTTTTAGGAGCTTACGTGATCGAAGCGAGTTTTAGCACCTCGTTCCCGATTCCCATTCCGGATGATGGTTTCTATGGGCGTCTCTTTCGAAACAGGGCGGTGACAAATAGTCACCTAGCCATCTTGAGCTGCACTTCGTTTAACACATCACGTGCAATGCTGTGCAAGCTGCGCAATAAGTTCGGCCAGGAAAATGTGTCACTACGCGCCTTCCGTCAATGCTTCGCTGTGGACCAAAACGGCGTTTTTTCGCGCGAGCATGCTCTTGACGCAGCCGCGGCGGGCTTCAAATGAAAAGCCCGAAAAGAAAACCAATGCAAATCAAACTTATCTAAAACAACGCATTAGCCGCCGTATACAACAGTTCCTCTGTTTCTAAGGATCACAACATTTCTCGCTCAATACTGAGCCTCTTTATAAAGACGTTCGCAGAATTGCGGTCCGAAAACATGGAGATACTTCCAAGCGCGAACGCAGCCACTACAAAAATTATCTCTAGCCTCCACAGCGTTCCATGTGATGTCTGAAATGGAGTACGTTCATGTTTCAACAAATATATTGTGGTCTAGCATTTTGCCCATCTACATTCTACTCTATCTGTTAATTAAAACTTGTATCTCTATATTGTAAAGTTAGCGATAAGTCTACAACGACCGTGGCCCCATCTCTTCCCTGCGTTATTTCACCAATATACACGAAGAGCATCTTATTTACATTGCGCTTAACGCCCCCCTTAGCTTCGAACCCAGCACTTATGCCAAATGCGGAAGTTCCCTATGTTCCTGGTTGGCTGAGTAGCTTGTAGTTTCGTTAAGACGTGTCGAGTCGTCTTCCGACTTTTGATGCAGCATATAAGAGGTGAATCCCGTCTTCATTGCCTATGTACTTATTCTGAGGTAGGGGTCCAGCTCGAGCCTCAAATATCGATATATTGCCTTTGTGCTATCGTTCAAATGTCCTATCGTGAATTCTTGCTTTCTTTCTTTACACCTTCATGGACGTTGTTGTTGTTCTTCATTTAGGCAGTTGCACTTCGTAAGGTCCTGTACTTGTTTGCCAACTCTTTGACCGCTTTCTTCAACTCTTTCTCTTTCTCGCCACTCTTCACACGGGTTGCTAAGGGTTGCTACAAATGAGGCGCTACGGCAAATTTCTATATTACCCCCTGTACGACCACTCCTTATGCTGTGTCAAAGGTGTGTTTGTGCATAATGGGTCCTATTTGGTGAGTCTGGTTGAACGTATCATCTGGGATACTCCAAGAAGCTGTCTGCTTATCTGTGTGGCGTTAACATAGCCGGCGTTGCTTCAGCAGGTAACGTTATTGTGACAAACCGCATGTATTTTCTAGAAAGAATGGACTTGGGTCTCGAATGAAAGGAAAAAATAAGGAGAACAATGCTGTTCAATGATCTTAGGGCCACCGGCGAGGGCGTGTCGACGATGTTCACAGCACTCTCTCAACCACCTCCAGGTTAGCTTCATTATAAATAAACCTAACACACCGGATTGAGATTCAGTTTGATCTTGCTGATAACTGATGCCTGACATCGCTTCGCACCGAGATAAAGGAGCAGATAAATACCGATCACTTCTGGACCTCGGCGACAGGATGTACGCAGTGGTTTTACGGAAACAAAACGTTCTGCAGTAGGAACAAAGGACAGCGCTAAGTGTTTGGCAGCGCTGACAACGCGTTATTTTTTCTTACGCGATGATAGCGATGATAGTGATCTAAAGAAAGGAAAGGCGCTGGATTCCGCACCCGCGAGGGAGAAAGAAAGGAAAGGAGGGAGATTGTGCACCCGCGAGGTGAAGCGTTGTCAGGGGAGAGGGAGCGCGAAGTGAAAGATGATAGAGAAAGGAGGGAGGATGGGTGACAGGTGGCAGTTCTCAGTAAAGTGGCCAGCATTGTAAGGGGGTGCTCACAGGCTGGCGATATACACGTGTCCCGCGTCTAGCGCCTAAACAAGCAGGTGTCCTCGGCAAGGTGCACGAGATTGCAGGAGTTTGAGGAGGGGGTGTTCTTTTGTAAAGGGTACACACGGGGCGCTTGGGCGCTCCCGTGTTCGCGTGATCGCGTTCTTGATTGGTTGAAACCACATGTAGCTTTTATTCGGATACCATGTCGTCATGACAAATTGTACATCCGCATTTGGAAGAGATTCAGGATTCCAACACCCTTGCCACCCCGCAGATACACTTGCTAGCTGACATACCGAACCAAGCACACGCGCTCGCGTGGTTGAAGAGAGAGCTTGTAAATATTTACGTACGGCTAGGTACTGGCCGGCGATGAGCTCCGGTTCCAGCAGTCCCAGAAGCGGTACGGTGACCAGGTGTACGAGCGCGGTAGCTGGCTTGGGCACCACGCTGAAGGCGCACAGAATCAGCGGGAGCAGCAGGCAGTACAGGCAGCCACCGTACTGCAAGTTTTCGAAGATTTTCTACTGCCTTACCCCATCACAGGACAGCTAGCCGTTGCAGGATACCGGATAAGCTCAATATCTTTTCCTCTCTTCCTCCTGCTTATTTTCCATCATTTGTTGGGCGGTATCGAGGATGTAGAGGGTACTAGTTTTATTGGCATTTACAAAAAGAAAGAAGAACAAAAATGGTTTCTAATAGTCCGAGAAACAGGACCCGAAATCGCAGACGTTTTCGTCTCCAAGTGTAGCTTGAAATTGGTTGGCTGCCTTCGATAATAATACGTATACACCATTACGACAGGGTGGTAGATCTGCTATTACCGAATGTTCTAGCGTAAATACTCTTCGTGAAGATGGGCGCTGTGTTTGTATTCACAGAGGAGATCATATAGCTCAAGCATAGTTCGTGAGCAGGTTCTGTCTAATCATGATAACGAATATATTACTATAGGAAACAGCAGGTCAATGTTATCTTCATCTTCACGAGAGAAAAGCCCGTCTGGATTCGGCCCAGTACAGTGGACTCGTATACGTCCCTCTGCTTCGATGCCCTGCTGCCGATTTCGACATCTGTCAAATACACATTCAGCTGCCTAGCACGACGCGCGCAAGGGAAACCGAGCGGGGCGAACGCTCTCCAACTAGTGGCTTGGTGACGCACTTTCGCCCCAAAGAAGAACAGCGGCAGCAGGAAGAGCGGCATGAAGACGCCAAGAGGCCACAGTCGTCGACAGCGCAGGCGCTCTCCACTCGCCGCCACCGATGGCGCCCGCAGCGAGTACGCGGATTGATGACGAAGCACTTCCGACTCCGCGCCACGGGGATAGCCTGCGCGTACAACCAGCGAAGGCACTGGCATTAAACTCAGTTGTCAACAGAACATTCATCCCCGACTTAGGTACTTCTTAACGCGAAATTTGAGCGCAGTTGTATACAAGGCGAAAGGCAGTTGCTGCACATGCATTGTCTTTGGAGCCAGCCATTATGGCAGGTTTACAAGATAGCATTTTTTATAACCCAAACAATTTCTCTAGCTATCTACGCTAATTGTTTTAAAATATCTTCTCAATTTTAATTTGTCTTTAGAAAATACGTACGCGGCGCGATGCCTTGTGCACCTTGCATGAACCTTTTGTCTAACTTCCGCTTGAGAAAAAAAAAAGAAACGATAAAAATGGACATCTACCGTCTGTCGCTAATATAAAATAAAATAAAGGCCAGCCAGTCGCTAACAGCATCCGCCGCCTATGCATTAGGATTTCATTTTTACGTTAGGTCGTATAAAGTGCTTGTTTGATTCTTTCATTGATTTGCCCACATTTGAGGTATTCATCGGATGACATATTTAAAGATGATTACGGTACTTCCTTATGCGAAATTTCAGCGCAGCTAAAGACGTGTCTTCATTCTGCGGTATATTGGCCGGCGCGGAGAGTCTGGTGCGGCGCGTTATCAACCGAGCGAAGTATGGCCCGACTGCCTCGCTTATTGGGAGATCGCGCGAGGCAGTGCGTGGGTGACGGATGGGCTAAAGTCCCTCGATAATTTGAAAGTACCGCCACTCTATGAACTCTGCCGCCGCCGCGCAACCTCCTCGGTTTCTCCACGCCCCTTAAGAAGTGAGGGCGTGGAGAAAGAAGTATTAGGATGGATTAAGGTGGATTATGGTGGATTATGGGCAATTATGGTGGATTAAGAGAATTAATGATGATTACGGTGTATAAGGAAGCTTTAAGCTTGCATGAACAAGGAAAAAGGCGTATTAAGGAGGATTAGGGAGGATTAACGCGGTGAAGGAGGATTAAGGTCGATAAGTGTGAATTAAGGTGAATACGGATCGATGAAGGAAGATTAAGGTGGATTAAGATGGATTAGGGTAGATTTAGCTGAATTAGAGTTGATGGAGGTGAATTAAGGTGAATTATAGTACGCCTTACTAGGCTTTCGCATAGGTGTCTCTTAGGCGATAACCAAGGACACATTGGCTTTTTGGAATTTGCTTTGAACGGTACTTCCACTACGCATGGGTGGACGTCGATTATTATTTAACTTGTTATTTGGTTTTCTCACGGCAACAAACAATGGTGCAGGGGGTGTTCACATGATCGCGCGCGCTTGCTGTTGATAGCGACATCTAGTGTGAGGCCAGGAATCTTCGCTTTAATAGAGAATGTTTTAAAGCAACTTTCTGCGGTTTTCTTCTGTCGGGAAACTTTTGCCATTGATTTAACACGCGCCGAAGTCAATGCATCAATGCGCTTTGATTACGCATGTTGAGCAATCAATCATGATTGTGGTCATTATGTAATAATGCAGATAATATTATGCAGGCAATAATGCTGAGCACTGCGACGTATCTCACCTTAATACACCTTCGTCCTCCTTTATCTACCTTGACCCTCCTTATGCATGCACCTTAATCCACGTTCATCGTCCCTAATCCACCTTAATACACATTAATCCGCCCTAATACATGCTACTCCATCTTAATACAATCACTAGTCGATCATTATTAACTTTGCTAATGAGTAATCATTTCATATATACGGCTGGACATTCTTTGGTTTCTCTTCCGGCCTTTCTTTGGTCACGTGGTATTTTCTATACCTCACAAGACGACCTTGAAATAGATCTAAGCCTTTTGCTTAATAAGCCACACCCAGAGGGATGTGTCAAAGCAATGCTAGATCAGACGCACAAAGTAAATCGTCTCATCACGTGGCAGAAAAAATGTCTGGAGTATAGAACTCACCTCAAACCTCCTTTTACATCAGCATACCCTGTTCATACGCCTTTAAGAAAAAAACCAATCTCCTAATAAATGTTGCCTTCAGCATTATCGATACTGTTATCAGCATATCTCAAAATTTTCAGCACCAGTTGGGCACGCAACTGGCCCAAAATAACGCGCCTCCATAGAATGCTGCGGTTCGTCCGCGGGAGCCCCGCAGAAAAAGCGTGCCGTGCGCAGCGCACGCGACTGGCGGGCGAGTAGAATAAAGGAGGAAAGTCCCGTGGGGAGGAGAGTGCCGCTACTTTCGAAGTATCAAGGAGCTTTAAGTATAAACCCCATGCACGCGATTTTTTGCGCGACAGCGACAAGCGACACGATGGAGACGGCTGTCGCGTTCGCTCGTCGCCCTGAAGTCAAACTCCAAGGAAGCCACCGCTTCGCGCGACGGCTCTCCAGTGTCACCGGTATTAGGGTATTAAGTTAGCGCCAAACCTGGCGTTGCGCTTGCTATAATAATCTAAGTTGATTTGTTTGGCTGTACAAAGCAACGTAAAGTATTTCGTACAGTCTTGCAGTAGATTTTTTTTTTTCGTTTACATATCAAAATTCGGTAGTTCGCTTGTTCTGCTTGTTCCGTTTGTATGCTGAGAAGCGCGTACGTGCGCAAACCGGTAGTACGTCACTGATATACATCCCGTTCCGGCGGCCTACTATTGTGTAGTCACATTTAGCATTCCGGGCGGCGAGCGACGAATTCTAGATTTGCAGAACCGAGCGATCTGTTCAAGCGACGGGCCGATTCGTCGCTCGAAGCCGTCGCTCGTCTCTGTCGGGCACAAAATGGCGCTCATGGTGTTTAGCCTTTAGCGTGGGCGCGATGCACAGCAACCGCCGAAGGCAGACCTCCGCTCCAGCAGTGCTTTGCTCCCATAGAGACGAAGCGCGCTATTCCGGCGCCATCTCGTAGCCATCGTCTCCGCAAAATGCGCCTTGCGCAGCACTACGCTTTTCTTCTCACGCTTTCACCATACCCGCCTCCTCCGTTTTCTGGCTCGCGCTCTCCTCGGTATCGGCGTCTTTCATCTGCCTCGGCGCTGCGCGTTCGCTTTCACTCTTCGCTGCGTTCGTTCGCTCCGTTACGGGGGCCAACGCCGACGCTCGCCGCAGGAATGGGCGCCTAAGAGCTGCGGTCTAAAGAAATACTAGAAGGAAATCTAGCGCTAGAGTGTGTACGAGAGCTGCAAGCAAGGAGGTTCTGATAGTACGAGATTCACAGGCCTGCATTTCCGTGTCGACCTTATGTGGCTTCGAACGGCGTTGTCAGTTTGCATAAGGATCATTTTCAACAAAATTTTGCCTTTCAAATGCCATAATCACCAGTGATTATGCATGTGCTATATGCGTTTCGAAAAACAATGGGTTGCTTCAACATTTGTGCCAGTATATGATACGGCAGGTAATGCATAACAAAGAAAGCCACAAGAGCTTCTGAAGTCCCAAGCACGAATATAGTACAAGTATATATGCACTAAACGTCATTTATATTGCTGACTGACTGAATGCCGAGCCAGAGGTCCCACTAGTAATTTTAGTAGAAAACCGGCTATAATCCGTATGTCTCTTAGTCGGAGGCGGAAACAGCTGCTACCGGCCGATGGATGTCAGAACGGCTCACCGTGAAGCAAGACTTACGACAGCGAGAAGCGTCATTTAAGAGACACGGACTCACGAAGTGCGGGTAATCTTGAACCGCGAGTGCGTTAGGCCTAGCTATTTTCCGTTTTGTCTTTTAATCGGTGGTGGTAACAGGAGCCGGCGGTTAATAGGAACCACATGATGTAACGGTTCACCGTGAGGAAACAAGACGACGCCCGTTTTCGACAGCACGAGGCATCGTTCAAAGCGATAGCAACGGACCTGTCTCGTAAGGCTACAGCAGCCAATTACAAAACGCCTGTCACGCGCACACACTTAAGTATCGTTCAAACCGAAAGCGAGTCAAGTCTGTGAGTCCCGTAAGCTTCCTTGTGCGAGCTTCCGGAAAGGATTAAGTTGCGGTCAGAAGTTTCATCCTCGTCGGCCTCGATCGCTATCAAAAGTGCCATCGTCGACATCCACAGGGGCAACGGGGGCGTAAACATCGCCTGCCTATCAGCAGCGTCATAACATATGGTGCGGAGAAAACACTTATCAGCCACACATTCTGTGATTTCGCGTAAGAAAATTCACCTCAACTCTTAAGGTGCATGTCTCCTGCTACAAGCCTATCAAGACACCATGGGCGTACTATATTGGAGCGCATGGGCACTTCACAACGCGCATGGCCATAGAGAGAATGCGTTATCCTAGAGCACAATTGGTTTCGAGCAGAACGTTATGACCAGCGTGGGTAGGCGTGTGTGGTCGTCTATTCCTGTCCGTGTGAGAACGTTCTGCTGGAAACCAATTGTGCTATGTGCAACCAACGAGCTCAGGCAAACACTATAAGGAAGTTATCCTACTGCTTTGACGTCACTTGAGAGAGCCTGCAATGTCTTGAGAGTATATTATTTAAGTGAGGCACATTCATCGACAGTCGATCATGAAATTCGTGTCTGAAGGCGTTCTACCAAACGCCTTGCACAGTGAGTTGCTTACATTCCTCCCTGCCAGGGCGACTTTCTTCGTCCATGAAGAAGCGTTGTCGTGGTCGACGACTAGACGCGAGAGAAAGACTACGGAGTCCGCAGAACGAGGCGCTGAAGGTAGATGTAGAAGGTCATGCACGACCCCGCTAGTGCACGGGATGACGATGACGACGATTAAGACGATGATGATGATCCTCTGTACGAATGGCACATACCTACTGTGGGGAATTGGAAGGTTCATTTAAAAATGTAAAAAAATATGAAGAAATGAAAAAAAAGAAGTAAGAAATTGTGTGCAATCATCTACTTCTTTTCCACCGCGTATATATGCTCCTGTGCACAGTATATTAGTACATTTTGGCATGCACAGATTTCGTTGTTTGGCACCCTTTTCCTCATGTCTCTTTGTAACCATTTCGATACAACCATCTTTTGCTGCTTTCTAGGCGCTTCTCGTCCTTGAGAGGAGGTGAACTATCCACTTTGGACTGTCCTTAAATATTCATGCAACGTCACCGTTTGGAAGATCTGACTATCGGGCAGGAATGTATGCGGTTCTATAGAAAAGCTCATTTGTTATTTCCGCCGACTAAATTGTTACTATATTGTTCTCCCACTTGGTTGTTACCCTGTCTCGGTTTAGTAGACTCATATTTGTTTGTGTTTTACAGTTTCTCTTAATTAAAGAAATGGAGGTTATATCATCTGCATGTGAGTGTTCGATAACACTCGTTACTTTCTCCTTTTCGTTTATTTCAGGAATAAGTGTTGAACAGTGGTGTACCGACAAAGAAGTTCGACGCACTTCTAAAGCTTCCATGCGTCTTGTTTCACAGTGGTACGCACCCATTCTACGCAATTGGCTAAGAATTGGCACATTTCCAGTGATGCATGCCCATTTTCTCAAGCCGTACATTTGGACGCCTACCCAGGGGTAATGCCCCAAGCTGTCAACCGTACGCAAACCCAGTGGCCCCTGTTTAGTCAGAAAGACAGCAGCCAGCAGCTACCTTTCCGTGCGCCCACATACCACGTGACACACTACCAGTGGTCCAGGTTATGCATTTGCAGAACAGGAGCACCATCAAAGCGAGGGGAAGATGCATAAATAAGTTGTCTTTTGAAGAGACCGTCACAAAGCTTATTCGACGTATCAAAGAAGCACGGAAACGTACTCGTTGAGTCTTTCTGTTCGTAAGGATTCTTTGATCACTGAAAAGATACAAACGTGCTTTTCGTCTCTCCTTGTGTCAGGTGTTTGTCTTAGCAGTCCTCATGTCCTATCTATTCAGCGCTTCAAAAAATCTTGAAGTACGATATATTCCAGTGCAAGTCGCGCACGCAGTTCGTGCTGTTGTACATTTCTGGCCTGTTACTTTTCCCACCACTCTTCACCGTGCGTAGAATGCATAGGCCAGGTGTGGGCCCCGCTAGGCCTTCCCGCCTTTTCCATATCTCTCTCCGAAATGTGCCCTGATAGATCTAAGAAGTGTAATGCTGACTACTTGCGTGCACTGTCGGAGCGGTGCACGACGTCGACAGGCTAGAAACAATCTACTACGAGGGCGGAATTATATACGCATTGCCATTGCTTCGGAGGTCAATGTGTCCTCGAATTCTGAAACGGAATTTTCTTTTGTTGCGGAGTTTGTACCATATACTCATTCTTTTCCAGCGTCTATATTGATTACATCTGCTGGATACATATTGTTTATTTGTTTCGGCATTCGCCTACTCTACAACGTATTGTAGTGTCTTGCTTTGCATAATCTGAAACCAGATAATGGCTTTGTTCAAGGAAATAAGTATGTAATGATTTGTAATCATCATCTATGTGATCGCAAATGTATTTATTTTTCTTCTTGGGCGCACAGGCGAACCATTCTTCAATGATATATTTCTTATATCCCGTCGTATATATAATGCGTGCGTGTGATGTCAAATAAACTTAGAATAACGCCGGCGAAGCATGCAGCCGACATAGCCGGTGGACAGCGCACTCACCCACCGCCCTCTCCCTCTTGTCGCCTTGCGGTAACAATTGAAGGCAGAGGGGAACAGTGCACGATACGCACGCGCGGAACGCATGTGTGCTCTGTCTAGACTCCGTTCAGTGTGTTGAGTCATTCTGTGAGGGCGAGACCTTCTAATCGATCAGTTACAGCTGGTAACCATGCAATACGGCTTAATTTTGCGCACCTGGTAAGTTTCACTTGAATCCCGTTTACTCGTACAAATACCTTGGCATTAATATTACTAACGACCTATCCTGGAAAATGCACGTTGATCACGTAAGCCGCAATGCTAACCGCACTCTTGCCTACCTGCGCCGTAACTTTTCCAAAGCGCCGTCTTCCTTAAAATTAATTCTTTATAAAACTTTAGTCCGTCCAAACCTTGAATATGCATATAGCATCTGGGACCCCAGTCAATCCATACTAATCGCTTCCCTTGAATCTGTTCAGAATTGCGCAGCCCGGTTTATTCGGTCAAATTATTCCCGCTACGCTTCTGTATCCACTATGTAGAACACACTAAACCTGCCTGATCTTTCTTTACATCGTAAATTTCTTCGTCTCTGCCTATTTCACAAAATCTAGTATCAAAATGAAATTTTAAAAAGCTGTCTTTTTCTTCAACCGACGCGCATTTCATCGCGTGTGGACCACAAGTTCAAGGTGGGTGTGCCATTTTGCCGAACCAACTTATATAATTATTCTTTCATTCCCAAAACCAGTGCAGAATGGAACCACCTTCCTGCATCCATTGCTGCCATTGTCGACGCTAAGTTCAGAAGTGCCATGGAAGATTACTTTTTTGGTTAACTTGTATTTTCATAAATTGTATTATTGCACACTAGTATATTTATTAACCCCTACTTTCTGTAATGCCCTCGGGCTCTAAAAGTATTTCTAATAAATAATAAGTAAATAAATAAATAGCCATGCGCAGGTAACGTAATAGCGCGGCGGGGCCCAGGTGTGCAGTTTCGATTCAAATTTAAATGGCCTACATGACTGTATTTAATTTCATTGCGACGTTATGTGCCGTGGCACCCCAAACGAAGGATTAAAAGAAGTAAGATTCAAATTCGCCCTTGCTGTGCGCCGTTCGTCACGACAGCATTAATTAAAGCGTAAAGCCAGACTAGCAAAGTTAATTTCACTTAGTAGCAATGCTTTACAGTTCAGTTATTACTAAGATTAGCCATCTCTTTTGACGCTGCACCTACTGCACTTTTTCTGCGGAAGTGGTTCGATTTTCCTCCACCCGATGGTCTTCACAGCTTCTAGCTTTTTCAACACAAAGCGCAGTAAATGGCTTTTTGAGGTCGATGTTGGCTGCCCGAGCACAAGGAAACATACGGGAGTCAATATTCGCTACAGTGGAAGGGATGTGCTTGGTGTAGACAAAATCCACATACGGGTCAGCACATTGCAATGGAATACCAAGAGATTCACCCACTTAGCCAAAACTGCACGCAACGTCCGCCTTCCAGAAGCGCCGAGGTTCGAAGCAGATGGCAACGTTAACTAGTCAGCGGTCAAGATAAGGCAGATAAGTTTAGAGTACTGATGAAAAAATAGAAAAGCTAGGAGGAGATAGCAGAGGAACCATTGCAGGAATGGGTAACTTTACAAATTAGAGCAGGCGCCGCGCCTGGTGTTGTGACGCACTTAGCGAAAAGCAGTTCGATCACGTGACGCAGTTGCACGTGTACAGAACCTTACTGGGACAAATTCCTGAGGTTTTCTTTGTCCCCGAGCATTATTGTTATTAATTTCGTTAATGTAATTATTTGATTCTGTTAAAGAACTCAAAACCAAGAACTTGAAAATTCTGTCTTCTGAATGACTGAAAACAGGCTTTCCACGCAAGCATTTGACTTGAGTGCCAGTAGAAGGCATTCTGCGACAGTCTAGCAAGATTCGCTAGAGAAACTATGTTGTGGCCCCCTCTGTGTATACTGAGCCTATTACCGCGTCAGTAGAAGCCCAGTTCTTTTGCAAACATGCAGTCACCCGTGTATCTGTGCTTTTAAAGTGCAAAAAATAAGGCCTCGAAATGGGGTATTGCTTGGAAATCAGATGTTTTCGTGGCATGTACGGCATATACGGTATTGTTTGAGATGAGTCGGGTAGTTTCTGCGCTATGTCTGTAAAAGCGAATTGCTTTTGTTTGCAATGCCGCCGATTCACCACTTCCGCACGTTTCGCCTCTACATGCATTATTCATATAACGTGTTAATACCAAAATGACACATGATTGTAATTCACTTTGTGGAGCTGACCTCTTCCAATGGAGCCTCGTATGGGAACTACTGCTGCTTGCCTGGTGAACATTGGATGAATGCACAAAAAAGGAGTAAAAGAAACATGTCCTTATTTCCCAAGACGTCTTGCGCCTTCCATGTAAAATTGCACGTGGCACATATTCAATCGAGGCTTGTAAAAATCGTTTGCAATCATTTTTATTTAACAATAAAACGATTCCGCACCATGACCACGTGCGGTTGAGCATTAGAAGCAGAAAAATAAAAAAAATGCAACGCTGATCAGTGCAGCCCGTGCAATGCGTTCGAGCTAGCGTTCAAAACGCGCGCACCCAAAACCGAAATCGGAAGTGCGGTACAGGCATTAATGTCGGCGGCTTGGTGCGCTGCAGTCAATATGGCCGCTAGGCTCTATGGGAGTGTCCGCTCTTGCTCAATCCTTTCTGTATGAGTGAGCTTTAATATTCCCTTGGACTGTTCATAAACTTCTTTTCGCAATGAAGCACGTTGATATATTTATTCTATACTGAACTATTGAACCAGACGGCGTCGCCGCATTTGTGCTTGGAGCCAACCGTTACGGCAGGGGCATGAGACACCACTTTGTGTAACCTACATAGTTTCTCAAGGTACCTAAGTAGATTATTTCGAATATATTTTTAATTCTTATTATACTGTAAAAAGTGCTTCAGCAGTGCAATAGAGGTGTGGATCTAGCATCAACTTCTTATCGAATGTATGCTTGAAAACCATGCACTCTCTATCGCTAACACAAAATAAAACAAAGAAAATTGCAGAAACTTCCAGAGAGATAGAAAGAACGGTAATTCTCAGCCTGTTCTTATCGCATGCTTGCCGCCAGCGCTAACTCTCCATGGCTTTGTCGTCCGCTGCTTAATCTATACATCGGCATCTCAGCGTGGGGTGCACCGTGCAGCTGGCCACTGGGTGTCGTTGGCGACTCAACGTAGCGCATATAATACATTGGACATTACGAGATTAACCCTGTAATAGTTGACCTGGGGGTTAACATGGGGGCTGCAGGATTAAGTGTGTTTGCTCTGAACGGATCCACGAGGGTAACACATATTGGTCCATGCGGTATGCATGAAAGATGGTATAATAAGACATTTCTGCCATAAAGTATCATAGAAAAATTTGTAGACGGAATTCTGGCACTGCAACCAGTCAGCCTGCATTTTGTGTGATGGTTAATACAAGGACTTGCCTGTTTATCGTACTTTGGGCTTCAAACGTTTCTGAGACTTTAATTTACTGTACTTTGTTCCATTATCTCTTCCATTATCTCTTCCATTATCGTCATGACACCTACGACGATAACGGAAGAGAGAATAGTCTCGAGGAAATTGAAATCCCAGAACTAATGCCGGAAGAAGTAAAGAAAGGCTTGGGAGTTATGCAAATGGCGAAGGCAGCTGTGGAGTATCAGGTAACAGCAGATTTGTTGAAGGATGGTGGGCACTTTGTTCCAGAAAAACTGGCCACACTGTATACGCAATGCCTCATGACTTAGAGCGTACCGGAGTCTTGGAAGAACGCTAACATAATCCTAATCTATAAGAATGGGGACCCCAAAGACTTGAAAAGTTATAGATCGATAAGCTTACTGTCCGCTGCCTACAAAGTATTTACTAAGGTAATTGCAAATAGAATCCGGAACACCTTAGACTTCCGTCAACCAAAAGACCAGGCAGGATTCCGTAAAGGCTACTCAACAATAGACCATATTCACACTATCAATCAAGTGATAGAGAAATGTGCGGAATATAAATAACCCTTATATATAGCTTTCATTGAGTACGAGAAAGCGTTTGATCCAGTCGAAACATCAGCTGTCATAGAGGCATTACGGAATCAGGGTGTAGATGAGCCGTATGAAAAAATACTGAAAGATATATATAGCTGCTCCACAGCCACCGTAGTCCTCCGTTAAGAAAGCAACAAAATCCCAATAAAGAAAAGCGTCAGGCAGGGAGATACGATTTCTCCAATGCTATTCACAGCGTGTTTACAGGAGGTATTCAGGGACCTTGCTTGGGAAGAATTGGGGATCGTAGTTAATGGAGAATACCTTAGTAACTTGCAATTTGCTGATGGTATTACCTTGCTTAGTAACTCAGGGGACCAACCGCAATGCATGCTCACTGACCTGGAGAGGCAAAGCAGAAGGGTGTGTCTAAAAATTAATCTGCAGGAAACTAATGTTTACCAGTCTCGGAAGAGAGGAGCAGTTTACGATAGGTAGCGAGGCACTGGAAGTGGTAAGGGTATATATCTACTTAGGACAGGTAGTGACTGCGGATCCGGGTCATGAAACTGAAATAATCAGAAGAATAAGCATGGGCTGGGGCGCGTTTGGCAGGCATTCTGAGATCATGAACAGCCGGTTGCCATTATCCCTCAAGAGAAAAGTGTATAATAGGTGTGTCGTACCAGTAGTAACGTACAGGGCAGAAACCTGCATGCTTACGAAAAGGGTTCTACTTAAATTGTGGACGACGCGACGAGCTACGGAAAGAAGATTGATGGGTGTAACGTTAAGGGATAAGAAAAGAGCAGATTGGGTTAGGGAACAAACGCAAGTTAATGACATCTTAGTTGAAATCAAGAAATAGAAATGGGCATGGGCAGGACATGTAATGAGGAGGGAAGATAACCGATGGTCATTAAGGGTTACGGACTGGATTCCAAGGGAAGGGAAGCGCAGCAGGGGGCGGCAGAAAGTTAGGTGGGCGGATGACATAAAGACGTTTGCAGCGACGACATGGCCACAATTAGTACATGACCGGGGTAGTTGGAGAAGTATGGGAGAGGCATTTGCCCTGGAGTGGGCGTAACCAGGCTGATGATGATAATGATGACTTTAGCTACCCTATCGGCCTAAATGGCTACGCAATCTTATTTTTCTAAGCAGGAAAGGCCATAAGAATACGCAGACATGCAAGACTATCGGGAAATGTTGCTTTTGTAAGGTGGTACTTAGTCAAGAATGAACGATTTGCAAAGTCATAAAATCTTTTAAAGCCAGAAAAACGAAGTTTAGGCAAATACATGTACTAACCATCTTTCCTATACTGGCTGAACCCAGGTGCTCGTAGCTGCCGTAGACTCTATAGCCAGATTTAACTCTATCAGATTTTAATCGCAAATCTCTAGGACTCCTGCTAACCAAGGTAAAGCGTCACAGACAGGCTGGCTGACTTTTCTATAGGTCGAAGTATCACTTTCTTAACTGCATACTTGTCCTCATTATTGTTGATTACCAAGACGTCGCGTCACAGGATATTAAGACGCACAAGGTTAATACTAAGACAAGAGAAAGCCCGCTTATTCTTTGTATATAAGTGCTCTACAAGGAGGTCCCAAGGTGAAAACTGTAAGGGGGATCTCCTATGTGTGTAACATTGGTTGGTATTAGGACGGGTAACTCTAAAGCAGCTGACGTAGAAATTATTTAAAAGAAACACAATGGACACAAGCGGAACGAAAAAAATAGTACATTAAGCACAGGTATAGACATGTCAGCAACAAGTAAACATATGCATCTCGAAAAACAAGAAGAAAGAAAAAATTGGAAAAACTGAACTAAGCATACTTTAGCACATTGGCACATTTCTGGTAACCTCCGAAGAAAAACTAGAAGGTGCGGAAAATGTCGCATTGACCACCTCTTTTACTAAAAATACATTAATCTTTGTCTTGTGGTTTAATTGATCTTGCGTTTTGCTTGCTTGCAAACAACGACGCGTTATGGAGTTATAGGACCGAACTGGATGAATTTTGTCCTGCTAGTAACAGCGCAAAATACGCTGTGCTAAACAACAAAATGAGAAGACGGGTACGCAACTAAACAGGCAACATATGTGTCGAAAACAAACAGAACCACTCGTTTAACTTGGCGTAGCCATACTATTTTTTTTGCCTGTATTTACTTTGAAGGGCACGTTCCGAGAGTAGGTACGAGAGCACGGTTTAAAAGAGCTCTACACAATAGGCTTGTCAATGCATACCTGGCAGTATGCTCTTCCCGCATCTCTGGGTGAATGGATGAATTAACTAATAATTTCATTATTATATATTGGAAAGCATGGCAACAAGTACAGTCCTTGCCCGGCTTCCTCACAACATTAAATTGCCAAGCGAATGATCAACGATGATATGAAAAGTAAAATATTCAGCTATTTAGCAGTTCACAACCAAAAGCGGGGCACACTTGCACGTAAAATGAAGGCGAAAATTATGTGACATTCCGGATAGCAGGACTTATAGACTTTGTAAAAAAACGAAGAGAGAAAACCATGGCATAGAAAGAAACTAAGCAGTGATGGATTAATTAACCGAACTACACAAAAGGAAGTTCGTCGCAATGGCGATCCTAGCAGACTACGCATCGTGGCCATGCTTAGTCGCAAACTAAGGCTTGGCAACAAATAAATAGAGGAGCGAGCAGCGCGTTTATGGGCTAACGTCTTTATCTTTTTTTCAGGGGTGTTTATGGATGGCGGGGCAGAGGAGGATTAATCATCAAGCACACACTCGGAACTTTAATCTGACGTAAAGATATTTCATTCGTAACGTCTTTATCAGTGCTCGGGTCGTTTCGAAAATGTACTATGTACTAAAGCCTTCGCAACAAGGCCTTTTCGCAAGTCCCCCGATGCCACATGCGTAATGTAACGCGTATTGTGTTTGCGTTTTATTTCCTTGATTTGCCTTTGGTTTCTAAGAAGTCTGTTGGTATTATTCCCACGTGAAAGGAACTACGCGCTTTCTTTTTTTCCCCTCTCTTTATTGCACTTCCTCCTCTTCATTATAATATCTTAATTGACCTTTACGACTGCGTATAAGTGCTGTCTGTTATCGGTCTGCTGCCGTCCCGTCGAGAGAGTATCGATCTCGTCTAGCTGCCGAATGTAGTAGCCTTTAGTGGGTGATCTTTTCCTTTGATGTAGTGGATGAATAAACGGGTTTTAACTGAACTATGCTGGAAACTCTGCGGTACAAAATGTTACTCGGCAAAAGTATGCTGAACTTGGAAAAGTCGAGCGGGATAAAATCATCCAGGACAGAACTACGTGGGGCATACTAAGCGTAACAAAATCTCGCGTAGCAAGAATATGCGGCCCGAAACTATGCAGGGCCAATGCCATGCGAGGCAGCACTATATGGGAAGAAACTATGCGGAACTGGACTATGTGAGACAAAACTACACCTTGCAAAACTATGTGAGGCAGAACTGCGGCAGAAACACATACGGACGACTATCACGGCTTGTTTCTTCGACGGGGAATTTCGAGCATCCGGTGTCATGACAGGTTATTACACGAAGAAAACAGAAAACGAAGCCTTTGGCCGCTGGTTGAGTTGGCGGTCTATTATGAATCACAACCCATCTGCTCCATTATGCGACGAGGTTCATTCGTATTTGTTTCAGTTTGCATTGATCGCTTTAAATCTAGATCCCTTGCAATGCACACCGATATTTTTTGTTTTCTGCTGGAGATGTGCAGAGACAAGAAACCACCAGAAGAGATATCTACTACGAAAGAAAAATAACTATAAAAAGTGCGCAGTCAGCGGCAGAATTCGAATAACAGTAAGAAGATTTTCACGAGCGCCTGATGTCACTCGGCGTGTTGCTTCTGCGCGCGAAGCATTTCTATAGCAGGCACGAGTCCTTGGAAGAGCCAGACCTGCTCGGTGAAGTTCTCGCTGTCCGCTGCGCAAGGGGCGTCATGATGTGTTCTTGAAAGTCGGATTGCTTCATTCTTATCTTCACTGATGCTTGAACATCAGTCTCCTGCAGCGTCTACCCAGTCTCATGGGCGACGAACTCAAGAATCTCCGGAGTTGTGATGTTTTCTGGGACGCATTTCTTGAGGTCTTCATCCACGTCACTCGTTGAAAGATGCGGCTGAAGGTGTGCATCTTTGACTGTACTCAGGGTCATCCGCATAATAGATGCTTCTATCCTGTCATAGACTGCGCTAATGTAACATTCCACGACATACGTGCACAGAACCAAAGCATGATCTCTTCATTATTGCGATAGCATTTATGCGGACACTCCGGGCGCATTTTTGCCGTCGTCGTTACCGTCACCGGCGGCGTCCCCGTGAGGTTCCGTATGAATGAAATCCTGAGAGGGTCAGCCGGTGAACGCGGTTAAATATCGCGTGCGCGAGCTACGAACGCGGCCCATATGCATATGCGTGCCCTCTCCTGTCGCGCGTGAGGCAGGGGAGTCAGGCCAGGGAGGAGGGGCGGTCTCCTCCGGTGGTTGCTAGGGTGCCTCGATGCGGAGGCAACCCCGCATCTATACGGGGCTGGCCACGCGAATCGCGGACGCCGTAGTGCACGCCTTTGGCGGACGCCGTAGGCTCGTGTTGCCGGCTCTCGTGTGTATTGAAAGCGATCTACGACGTGGCCAAACTGAGCGCCCGCGTGGGCCTGATCTTCAAAGCGATGCGAGATGTTTGCAGATTGCGTATAGTGCCAATACCTTCGTATGCGCTGTGCTTTCGACGTTTCGTTCGCGCTGAAGCGACAGATGCACGGAGGTCAATTGGCTCGCGGCTGCTGCCGCGATTCCTAACTCCAGCGTTTTCACACAGTGTTCACCAAGCGAGTTATGTTCATGTTTACCGGTGCGCGTGTGACACCGCGCTGGTTAGTTTAGTTAGAACACGTTAGCGGGCTAGTTGGTTTGAATTCATGATGGAATGTGTAAGCGTGACTGAACAAGGACGTAGAAAGGAGTAGACATACAAAGACAGCGCTGTCTCTGTGTGTCTGTTTCTTTGTTCCTCGGTGAGTCACGCTTACACATTCTATTATTGTTAATTTCAAACGCTGGCGAGTGTAATAAAGTCGTGCCTGTATGCGTCTCGTTTATTCATGTTGAAAAACAAAGTAATTGTGTCGCCACATGTAAAGTGACAGCAAGCCCGCGTGAAGTCTACCCAAAAAAGTACAGAAAGCGCATGCATTAAATGTTTCAGAGAAGATCGTCATACTCCACCAGAAGTCGCTTTCTTGAAGGGCCCGTCACCAGGTCTGGCCATGTTGAGCTGAAAAGCGTAGTGCATACAATGCGCGCTAACGATCGTGTTTGCTCTGTATTAAAACACTACACGCCGCGGGAAGAGCTGCAATTTCAAAGCGAACACCGTTTGCCCTTCTTCTCGTGGTGCGCCGTGCTCCCTGCCGGAGAGTCGACGCATATCGCACGACCGTGCCTACGCACACATCAGTGCTGTGACGTCGCTCATAGTGGTACGTGATTTCGAGAATGACACTAGGCAACATCTGTTATTTGTGTAATGCGTCGCTTTAGTCGAGGAACTAAAGTTTAGAGAAATAATAAAACGCACTAACCGATTGTCTGCGTATTTTTTGTTTTACTTCGCCCCGCAACAAGAGAGATGTACTCGCGTTTCGTCTTCTTGTTCCCACGCCGTGGACCCGCGCGCGCAGACAAAGAAACTACGTCATTTTCCAACCGTGTTCGAGCCCGCGATCATGCTCTGTGATCCCTTTGTTTGTGTCTGCCTGAGTAATCGTGTAGCATCGCCTTATACCATCCGTCAGTTGTTCTCGTGCACAGAGTGCAAAATCCTGTGCTGCGCGAAACGACACAAACGCTACAGCTCGCGCGCGACACCGTCAGAGGAACTGCACCGTGCAAAAAAAGAAAGAAATGAAAAGAACAAAAAGAAGAAAAAAAATGCGAGGAAACGAAGTGAAGGCGGGGCCCATGAAGTACATGCGCCACGCGATCCGCATTGGAGAACGCAGGGAAGAAATTTCGCTTGCGGACACTATACGAGGCAAGTGCAGAAAGTGCGGATGTTTGTGGTGAAGCTCACCTCCTGAAGTCATGGGTTCGCGGCACTGAGTGTGAGTGAGTGAGTGAAAAACTTTATCAGCTCTAGATTCGCTGGTCTTCTGCGGTCTTCAGATGGAATCGTCCATCTTTTAGCACAACGGTCGGTTGCCCTTAGTCCAGGGCTCCGCTGGATGCTACTGGCAGTTGTGCTCGCCGAATCAGACCTTCTTGGTCGACCTGGCGATCGCTGGAGAGCACTCCCTCCCATTGCTCCGCACTCGGGTTTGGTATAACGGGTACCACGTCTATCTTCTGGCATGCCCAAATATTTCTGTTTCGGCTCTTAATGAACCAATTTGTAGAATTCTTGAGGCCGAATGCTCTCTACAGGGCATGTAACAACGTCCAGCGTATAACCGAAATCTGCTATGTGGCATGGTGAGGGGGCCTTTAAGGGGAAACCTTCTTGCAGAGTTTGAAGCAACTTTTCGTACCTATCTAGCCTCCAACGCCGGACACCTGTAACGGGATGGTGGTGCCATCTAGGAAAGGTGCAGCGAAGTGGTAGTGCATAGATTTTTATGCCATAATTACTAAAGGGAACTGCGGTGCTAGCGTCTGCGGGAGCTGGAAAGAGAGAGATTAAACCAGCATGTGCAATCATGGTTAGTACATAGATTTGCCTATACGTTATCGTTTCGGCTTCGAGACCTTGCGGACTCATGATTTTCAATTAGGTACGGCGTCATAAATAATTGAAGAGTTATTACTACAGTGGTCCGCCGGCAGGATTCGAACACAGGAACACAAGTCTGATATTGAAACCATTACGCATGGACGCTTTCTTTTTGTTAAAGTGAAAGCGAGACAAACGCTACAGCTCGCGCGCGACACCGTCAGAGGAAATGCACCTTGCAAAAAAAAAAGAAGTACGAAAGAAAGAAAAGCGAGGAAGAAAGTGAGGAAAAGCGAGGAAGAAGTTTGTTGGAGTGGTTCGTACACGAAAAAAGCAGCGTCTAATCTAGTGAGACAAAAGCTATTATCAGGAATTGAAGCCGCCAGAGCTCAAGGGTTTCGTGGCCGACGTCTAGGCGGGAATATTCGCACAATCGCAGAATAACTCGCCGGACCTTTGAATGAACTTCTTCAGCGATGGCTTATACCTCCGTAAGCAGCCAGATGCAAAGGCTGAATATGAATGAAAAAACTAAAGAAAAAGGAAAGAAAGAAAAGAACATAGGCACAAAGCAAGACACAACCGAGAAACAAGGGATGGATGAAAGAAAGAAAGAAAGAAAGACAGAACGAAAAAATCTTTAGGTAGCGCATAAGGTGCTCGCATGTGTCATTGCGGAGGTTGACCTACAGCGTAATACGTTTACTTTACAGTGAACCTCGTTATCAATTTCAAATAGTCGGACCCCTCTGATCATATAACTTAATGCCTTACCAAGTGTCCAACAGGCTTTCATCTTCATCCGTTACAGGAGTGTAACATGCTGCCGAACGTTTTCTAATTACGTTCTTAGAAATACATACACATGTACAAAGCAGGTCACTTGGCGCGGAACAATATTAATATATCATTTGGCTAGACAGTACCAATTTAAGAGACCTTCAAAGAGGCCATCACAGATGCAAAACCGTCATGCTCTTGGAACCACTCTGGTGGTTCAGTCATGTGCTATAGGGCATTGCGCGTGTGCGTAAAACCTTTAACTAGGTGTTACCTCGCACTCATTGCATCTACGCGGGAATCCTGACATCCACGTGCGACTTCCACACACAGTTCATACACAATTGCATCATGTCAGCCAGCACTCCCCCTACGTCGCGCATGCGTCGACAAGCGGCACTGAACACTCTCGCGGGCATGCCAGCCCGTTGAGACGCTTGGCGCGTTTCGATTCGCAGCTCGCACTAGAAGAAATCGACCCACCACCACGAGCCAGGCGCATCTTGGCCAATCTTGCCAAGATTCGCATCATGCGCAATCTTGGCAATTAGAGGGTATAGGTCAGTGACAGAGGGTAAACAAACAAACCCCGAGTGCAACATCACACTATGGACACCACTGAACAGTTAAGCAAAGAACATGCATGGCGTACTCCATGTAAATATGTGTAAAGAATATTCAGTCTGTCTATAAGTGACTGCAAATAACATTTCTTCGTATAACGTGCCGCTCTTTAATAGCAATCTTTGTACCTCGAAAACCCCAATTCATATATTACGCACACGCATGGTTCGAGACATTCACAACAAGAATGCTTCGCTTTACGTAGATGAGAACTGGAGTCTGCCTGATGTTCTTTACTTCGTTGCGGGTTGAAAAATACTGACCCGTCGGGGTTGCTTAGTGGCTATGGTGTTGGGCTGCTAACCATGTGGTCGCGGGATCGAATCCCGGCCACAGCGGCCGCATTTCGATGGGGACTAAACGCGGAAACGCCCGTGTACTTAGATTTAGGTGCACGTTAGAGAACCCCAGGTGGTCGAAATTTCTGGAGTCCCTCAATACGGCGTACCTTATAATCAGAAAGTGGTTTTGGCTTGTAAAACCCCATAATTAAATTTTATTAAACTCGACAGTTTCGGCTAAATGACTGGCGATGAAGACGCATTCGTAAATTTGTCCTTATCTGCCGTGAAGCGCCGATAAAATCGCGTGGCAGAGGTACCACTGAATGCTCGTTGAAGTCATGTATAACGGATCCCAACACAGCCTGAAATACTCGACGCCTGCTTTTCGAAAACCGATCATTAGCGCACTCTAGAATACAACGTAGCGTTGGGCATTCATTGCAATATCAAAGGATGACTTTGAACATCAATAACGGCGTCGTTTTTTATTAAAAATATTATCCCTCACCCCCCCCCGCCCTCCCTCCACCATGCCTTTTACTTTCATCAAACGAAACCAACGCTGCTGCGCCAACATGAATCGTTCATAACGACAGCATGTTCAAGACTACTCCCATACCCCGCCGCAATGGAGTGTTCCGACAGCCTATACCGCGGTTTCGCAACGGTGCCTTTATTGTCCAATCGTGCGGCGAAGCAGACATATCCAACGCCTTCTTCTGAGTTGCCGCCTTTCAGTGAACACAGGACCCTCCGGCGCAGGAACGGTGACCTATACCATAGAACAGCGGCATTGGCCCAAGCTATTTGCACCCCGGCACTCACAGTGGCAATCAAGCATTCAACACACAGCCGCGCGTTGAGACAACTGAGTGAAACGAACGCCACAGCAATGAGTTGTTCTTGTACCGTTAATTATTTTAACTTTAGGATAGAAGGTCAACTCTTCGAGCGCATCCTTCACCGATAAGATCGCTAACGATATGCAACATGCGTGCGTTAACTATACAAACTACAATATCCACAAGAATCAATGTACATACTTTCGTGATCACATGGCCAGTTCTTATGTTCACCGATGAAGTGTCGACGACTTGCCTTTAAATTATTGGCTGGACTTCATTGGAGTGAAACACGTCGCATGCATATGACACAGTCAACTGAAATCGTCGGACATCGGGTGTGCAAAAGGTCGCAGTCATAACGCAGGGTTCCCTTAGAGCAACAAGTTCATCGAGAAAGGTCTCGGTAAAGTCACCGCTGAAAGTCCGAAAATGTGAAGCAGGTTACTTAAGTACAGATCAATACCGATCAATAGCAAGGTCTGCAGCGCCACGTCCCAATCAATTCCCCCGGTTCTTCATTCCGGAGAGGTCTGAGTGCCGAAGAGGCCAGCTCTGTCGGCTGCGTTGACCGTCGCGATGACCATGGCCATGACGATAACCTTGGCGAACAGGCCCAACAGGAACTGAAGTGAAGTAGTAAAGGAAGCAGGTGAGGTTTCTCGCACGATGTGGGAATAAAACGTGCTAATGATAGGTTTAATTTGTGTGTACTGGGCACAGGCGAAAACGTATGCATGATTAGAACACGTCTATCGGACGTGGCGCTGACGCTCTTTCTCAGCACGTGTGCGTCTTCGCTGGACCTCATGCGACGCGCCTCCGGGACGCCGTGTTCAGGATGCATTCATCTTGCACCTCGCAAGGTGCCCCTCTTATTTACTCCATTTCACAGACTCTGCGCAGTGTAGACACATGGCTGCGCAGTGCGCAGCCATGTGTCATGTCAGCCAACCAAAACAGAAAACCCCTACGATCGGTCATCCAATGTCCATCCGCTGATCACCCTCTGCGCGACGCCGGCCGAGTGGAAGTTTCGCAGAAGGATATGTGGAGCACATTTTATTAATTTAGTACACCCTCAGGGGTACACACCTTAGAGAGAGACGGACGAACCGTCCCCCATGTGTGAAACAAGCAGCCGGCTCTCTTTGCTAATTGGATGACAAAAAAATTAAATTATGGGATTTTTCGTGCCGAAACCACTTTCTGATTATGAGGCACGCCGTAGCGAGGAACTCCGCAAATTTAGACCCCCTGGGGTTCTTTAATGTGCACCTAAATTTACGTACACGGGTGTACTCGGATTTCGCCCCCCTGGAAATGCGGCCGCCGTGGCCGGGATTCGATCCCGCGAACTCGTGCTTAGCAGTCCAACACCATAGCCACTATAGCAACCACGACGGGTCGATTGGCTGACACAAATAGTAACCTTTGCTGCACGGCACGGAGTGACGGAGTTGATGCGTGTCAGCCTAGAGCACCGATCCATCGTATCTACATACGACCCGCTATGACCCTCGCATCTGCACCCATCCGGCGAGCTCATTGGTCCGTTCTCCCTGCTTCTTCCGCTTTCCACATGTCCGGTTTTAAGTGCGAAACATTTATTGGCGAACATTTGCCCCTTCGACAGTATCTATCTATCTATCTACCCGCCTACGTCTTGGTGCTCTCATGGTCATTTCGTTAACATGGTATGCTGCAAAATTGGCATAGTATGAAAAATGTTTATGACGAAGTTAGCGTTCGGTCATGAGATGAATATCATGACATATGTGTGTAATGCAGGTCATGAAACATCCGCCTACGTCTTGGTGCTCTTGCGGTCATTGCGTTAACCGTATGTCGATCCAACCACTGGCATATTATGACACTTGTATGACAAGCATAAATGATAGGTCATGACGTCACATGAATTACATGACGAGCGTGTCATGTAGGTCATGAAACAGGCGTCTACGCCTTGGACCAAAACTGGCATAGTAAGACAAGAGTGTATAGGTCATGACGAGAAATATAGGTCATGACATGAGTGTCCTGACATGCGTGTCACATAAGCCATGAAACAGATGCCTACGTCTTGGTACTCTCATGGTCGTTTCATTAACTTAGTAGGCTCTCTGCACACTGCTTCGCGTAGCATCGATTCCCACAGGGCATTGGATGTGCCGGCTTTTCCTCGCACGGGTTGTCTCTCCTCGGCGTGGAGCCGCGCCAACCGTTCTCTTATCTTCGTGAATCAACATACGAGTTACGGGTGAGGACCACGCTGTGCTCGTCGCCAAAATTTATAGCGCGGCATCCTGTTCAGTCGGGCAACTATCCGAAGCATCGTGATACAGAGCGTTCGTTATCGCGAGTACAACTACAGACGCCGATGGTTTGCTGGCTCGCGCTACATCATAGATGGCTACACGGGACGGAAAAGACGCGGACGCCGCCTGCCGTTCACCGCGTCGCTGTCTGCAGTGTTCTCAGACTCGACGAATGTGTTCTTGTAATATAAAAAATAATAAAAAGCGTTTTCGTTCTATTCTTGTTGGTAATCACCAAGGAATCTTAGAAAAAAATTTTGACACATGCGTTACAAAAAGAACGAAAGGGGAAGACCTGCAGCCGTAGAATTTCTAACTATATTACCTAGAAGGAAATTTGGCGCCACCGTCTATGGGAGTTTTCTAACGAACGCTGTGCTGTCGTAGGCATGACAGCTTGGGGGTGTGCGAGACATGTGTTGGCTGGTGTTGTACGAGGCGTCGTCTAAAACGTGCATGTGGCTACACAGATACTGCGTTCCGCAGATAAAATCATAAAAGGTTTTCGTTCGCCCTTATCAGATCTTCAATAAAGTTCACACACCTACAATGCATAATCAAGCCAAGAAAAGCAAGAAGAAACGACAAACGGTTCCAAAGCGAGTGCGAATCTTGTCATCTGTACTCCAACTCTAGCGGTTCGCTTTATACATTTTACGTTTCATATATTCGAACATCCAATCACAAGTCTTCGCAATTAAACAACGTATGTTATTGTGTAATAATAAAGCTAAAACAGTTGTTTACGTACTGTCTTGGTAGGAAATAAATAATGCGACAGACTAGCCAGGCACGTCTTCAAGGTGTCCCAGCGCTCTCAGAAGGATGCCAATTCAAAGTCACCGCCATTTCCATGCATACAAGACTGCAGCAGCGCAAGATTTCCCTCTAGGTAATAAGGTAACAAACTCTCTGCCTGGAGCGGGTCATAACGGCCCACCGGAAGTGTGAGAGAGATTGCTCCTCGCGAAACCAGGCGAGTATGCCTAGCGCGTTTGCCGCTTCCGGAGGCGAACGCGCTTATGCTAACTTTCACTCCTTCATCGACAGTATTTCATAAGTAGGTTAACTCAAAAATCTACCGGCGTTTGCTCTCAAAGTCAAAGTGCCGAAATCCTTCTGGCCGAGCCTTGTAGGCGGCCGGCGTAAAATGTTCTTTTTTTTTTTTTTTTTGACCCGGAGCGTTCACCACATAAGTTTGTAGTTTAGAGGCCAGTTTTTCGCTCCACAAACATGTCCTCCGTCAGCCCAGTGCGTGTACACTCCGACTGTGCTAAGTCTGTCACTTCAAATAATGCTCTTCCACTCCCGACTACGTTCACCATACTTTGCACTTACTGTGCCGCTTGGAAAGAACCCCAGTTAACCTGATCTGCGTATTGCATGACCTGACCATGCACACTTGAACTTAAACTTTAGCCCGTCCGGTCACGATCTACGCATGACGTATACGTGACTTGCCCATGACACAACCCACCACACCTACCAGCTTCCAGAACTGCACCCGCGCCATCTCGTGCAGGAGAGCGAGTGGCATCGACGCCGGCATGATGAAGTTGCTCGAAGCGCCCACGATCACGGGGATGCCGTAGTAGGCCGGGTACATGCGCTGAATCTCGGCCTGCCGTGGAGAGGGTTGTATAGAAATGCGAGCAATGGTGTTAAAGAAGCAGGGGCGATGATGCGACATATTCTTGGACATGCCTATTTTCCTTGCCATATAAACGGACTCTTGTGTTACTTCAAGAAGATTCCGGTGCAAGTTCGTCAAGTATATGTAACGCTGGACGTTCTTTATAAAAAAAAACACACATTGCTAATAATTAGGGTGGTTCCTGCTATCGCAAGTAAATAAAAGAAAGGAAAACAAAGCAGGAGATTTCTAGGTATACGCGTGACTAGCGAAAACCTCCATCTATGTGCCGTTAGCAAGCAATGCCTTTCATCCTCTCTATAGGGACCGTTAGAGCTGTGCGCTCATATTAAAAGACATTCTTTATTACGCAGGGATTCGATGCATTGGTAGATTGAATTAACCTATATATATATATATATATACATATATATTCACAGCCAATCCCCGACGCCGTGTACAGTGGCTGCGGTAACGTACTCTGCAATTGTCGACTTTCGACGAGAATTTATGGACAGACCTGATTAAC
This sequence comes from Dermacentor andersoni, assembly GCF_023375885.2. Lineage (NCBI taxonomy): Eukaryota > Metazoa > Arthropoda > Arachnida > Ixodida > Ixodidae > Dermacentor > Dermacentor andersoni. Next base: position 48,701,547 of record NC_092816.1, read on the forward strand.
CGGTGGCATCCCCACTCAGTGAACAAGCAGCTTTATTACTATAGAATCGAGGGGAAGGCGAACCTTTTGGGTGATGGATGAGGTAACACATGACCACTCGCGCACGTTTTTGTTGCGGACATTTCCAGATCAAATTAAGCGGGGAGGTTTGACATTCGAAAGCAGAATACAAGCCGTAATGGAGGGGCTTCGGATTAATTTCCAAGCATGGCCTCTGAGATATACACATTAGGGCGCCTCATTACCACCGCTGGCATCAATGCACCCTAATAAGCCTCGGTGGCCAACGCCAATGCGGCAGGAGACGGAACTTCGCTGACTGCGCGCCGTAAGCACGAGTGGGAGGTATTGAGAAATCCAGTGTGCGCCGCCGGATCTCGGAGGCGACGGTCAACCATCTCGGTTTCTTAAATGTGCACCTGTACGAGCGGTCTTGTCTTGCGCACCTATCGGCGTGCGGCCGCCGCAGTCGGGAAACGAACCCGCGACCTCGTGCTATGAGCAGAAGAACGCCATAGCTACGCTCTCATTCTCTTTCCCATTTTGGATTCTACGTATGACGACAAACATTCTTGTAAATATTTTTAACTTATATGGAACGGTGTTTCTCATAAAAAAAAGTAGGTGGGACGATGACCCACACACTTAAACACGGTTTTAGTTACATGGTACGTAGAAGAATGTGCAAGCTAATAGGTAAACATATGTGCAACAGTAGATCGTGTGAGTATACTGGTCAATTCATCAAAAATTACTCACGACGTGCACCACGGCCGGCGTCATGATCTCGACCAGCACCCGCTTGTCCGCGGTCTCGGCCATCACCGAGGTGGCGAAGGCCAGCATGGCCTGCGCCTCGAGCGGGCTGCGCTCCTCCCAGAAAGACGTGGACTCAACCCTGAGCGCCTCTTGCGGAAGGTCGTATGTCTGCGAAGCGACACAGAGACGCCAGAGTGGGTGCGCGCTTGTACGAGGCTGTAATCGTTCTTTTTTTTTTGAATTTTACGTTTTCTAGAGCCGCGTTCGTCCAAGAAGCGCAGCAGCACACTGGCAGTCGCTTGATCGGTTTTACTTTCCAGTGTGGAGCAATGTATGAACTAGCATCTAATGAATCGAATGTATATGTGTATTGCACAAAACCTGTAATGACCCTGTGACGCAATTGCATCTGTCCACGAAATTGACGGAGGGACTAATTCTTCGACGCCCATCGACTCATTTCGAGCCAGCGTGCACCAACACGAGTAGAATTCAGGGCATCCCTACAGCATCGTCTGCAACTAGAGAAGAGAGTATAGCAGCTGCAGCACACACAAAAACAAATAATAAGAGATGCCACAGGTTTTCCGTGACTACATAAGCACACCGCTTGTGGACTTCTGACACAAACGAAGCCTCTAAACAGCACCAGCTTTACACACTCGCCTCTTGTACTATGCCGTACATATAGGGTGTTGCAGTTCAGGGTAGCCAAGCTGTTCAACAACAACAACAACAAAAAAGAGAAATGTCGCACTTTCGCCCAAAAGGCGAAGCATCGAATGGGATAGCAAATTAGTGAATAGCTATGCAAATAAGGATAATAGTTTAACGGCCGTATTAACTTGTAAACATTCGCCTACTAACTAAATTAACACGCTTGGTCAGCGTTAGCTGAGACAGAGGGTATACCTGCAGCAGCTCGGAGGCAACGTGCGTGGCACCCAGTAGTAAGAGCACGCCCCACGGCATCATCTGCCAGATGCGCCGCACGAAGTCGAAGGCCGCCTGCAGGAACGACGTCAGCAGGCTCGTCACCAGCATCATCGACGTCAGCGCTGTCAGCAGGGCCATCCTGCGCATGCGCACTGCATTCGTGTTGTCCTCCCCGACACCACCAGCGCCTCTCGACGTAGTTCAGTCATGTATAGTTGGTCACATTATCAAGTCGATTGCTTTCATGAGTGGCGGTCGCCCGAACTCCAACAAGGAAATGTTCATGAAGCTCGTTCGTCTGGTCAGACGTTGTAGCAAAATGTTGCGGCTATTGGGTTATGGAACACCCTTACAGCTTCCTTGCTCACTATCCTAAACAGTGAGTAAGAAAGACGTGCAGGCTCCGAAACTAACCTTAACCACACAAGGAAGACGCAAGTGCTCTGGGAGGATATTTTACTGCGAAAACATTGTGTGTCCTATCAGGCAGAAAAGTTCGCGTTGTCCGCAACGAGTGGTAACAAATATCATCATCAGTGACGTCATTAGCGTCTTGTAAACCATCATTAGTAAAAACAGAATTAGGAAAAGTAAGGTAGCTTAAGGCTGAGTAAAGTGAAGGAAGGTGAAATAAAATCTATTCAGTTAAATTAAGGTGACTTAAAATTAAAAAAATATATATATATTAGCGTTTTACGTGCCAAAACCCTTTTTTGATTATAAGGCATGCCGTAGTGGAGGACTCCGGAAATTTCGACCACCTGGGAATTTTTAACGTGCACCTAAACGTACACGGGTGTTTTCGCATTTCGCCCCCATCGAAATGCGGCCGCAGTGGCCGGGATCCGATCCCGCGCCCTCGTGTTCAGCAGCCCAACACCATAGCCACTGAGCAACCACGATGGGTTGAATTAAAATAGATTAAGATAGATTAAGGCGGAATAAATTGAATTATGGAACATTAAGGTTGGTACAATTTAGGCCAAGGCGGATTAAGGTGGAATAAGGTTAGTACAAATTCGACCAAGGTAAATTAAGGCCTAATAAAGTGGATTAAGGTGGTTAGAAATTAACTCAAATTAAATTAGGATGGATTAAGTGGGAATAAGGTTGGTACATGTTAGAGCAACGTGGATTAAGGTAGAGTTATGAAGGACATGTGACAATGTATGACGTCACGTATCATGGGCGTAAGCAATTAGAGAAGTCGTAATACTCGCGTCCAAATCACGTAAGGGTACTTAAGTGTCTGTAAATTCTTTTTTTTTACACCTTGTTTTGGTAAGCGACCGCAGTAACTAACTTTCTCGAAATATTTTTGACCCCCTTCGACCGGCCGGGTTGTAAATATTAGGCTTAAAAGTTGCCACTCCGGGGCAGCGGATCTGGCAAACGGGGCCCACATTTGTACCCCACCCTGTACTCAAATTCGCCTAGAGGGAACGCAAATGACCAATAGCAAGCACGAGAATTCGTTTTTCCGGCCCCTTTTGATCAACTAGTAATAGCAACGACAGGGTGACCACGTCTCACCTTTCAGTCAAACCGAGCAGAAGCGACAGCGCGTACACGAAGCTGAAGATGGCCACGTACGCAGCGCAAGCGTAGCGTACGCCCCTGCAACAGAAGGCGAGAACCCTCAGTGAGAGACGCGATAAATATCGTTGCGAGAGAAACACGTTTGCCGGAAAGCATCCGATGAGTTGGATCACGCGCTGTTAGAACTTGTCTGGAGCGTGTTGACAGAAATTACCCGTAGACGACTATATAATTGTTTATTTTGTTTATTTTATGTAATCCCTCTTGTTGAGGCATTACATAAGGGAGTGGGCGGTTAATGGCAAACAAAGACAACACAAGTCACAATAGGATGTCTTTGATGAGCCGCTTGAATGCAGGTGGTTCGATGATAGGGGCAGTTTTGGTGGGCGGTTGAGTTTAGGAGTCGGCTCGGACAGTAATATGGAGGGTGGGGGGGGGGCGCAAAATGTTTCGCACTTTACAATTATGTGTTTCGCTCACGAAACGAGACATGGTGTCTTTGCCAATGCCGGGTGTACTAATTCTGACTAATCAGAACAGAAATTCATCATTAGGAGGAGGACGACCCTTCCTGCAACCTAAATACGCCCAGTTGCATTTGCACTTTGTTTTTTGATAAGAAGGAGCTGTCGGAGCCTGCCAGAATATTGCCGCAGTTCAACGCAAAGTAACGTTCATCTGGTCCCTCGAACTGCATTTATGACAAAACGAAGAAATTTTGCAGGAATACGCATTACAAGCATCGAAAGGAAACGAATTCTCTTGGTCATGCAACAGGAACTATATTACTACATGGTTCTACTGTAATACTCACGCTCCTTCTACTACTCTTGCAGCTACCGCTACTAGCTGATCCTACACGACGCGTTAGCTCAGAAAACATGGCGTTGTGCCACCGAGCTCTGGTTCTCGGGTTCGATCGCAGAGCAATGCAAAAAAGGATTGTACGCCGTGCATGGGGTGGGCGTTAAATAATGCCAGTTAGTCAAAATTTAATCCGGGCGCCTCGTATTCATAACACTAGGTAAGCTCATCAGATCGTGCATGGTTCGGGAACCCAAAGCCCCAGAGTCTAATACCTTTTTCTTTTTAGGTGCCCGATTCTACAATTACTACAACAACTGCTACAACTAATACTACAATTACTCTATAATACTACTCCTACTACTACTATATTTATCACCACGCTGCTGCTACCACGGCTTCTACTACTGCAAAAAACTCCTTTGGGGAAAAATAGATCAAGAAACGAAACAATAGGGCTCACCTTTGTTTGCTTTGGCGGGCGCGCTTCTGTTGAGCAGCCCTTATGACGGCCAGGTTTTCTGCAGCCATGGGCGCCGGTTCGCTGCAAAGTAGAAGACGCTAAAGCATTGCGATAGGGTCGCAGTTCTGGTGTCGCCGTCTAAAGAGAACACTTGCACACTCAGAGCAGTTACGTCGGTAAGACTCTTTGCAAGTTTTAAATTTCTCTCAGCGGGTTTTCTTAATCGTTCGGCGCTCTCCTTTCGTGGACAACAAAGGATGCATCGTTGCCACCGCCTATGTTCATGGGCTAGTAATGGCCCATGAATAAACCAAACTAGCACCTCATATTGTGGATGTTAAAAACCAAACAAAAACACAAGCGCTCGTCTGTTTAAGAAGTGTTGTTTGATTGATAGTTTTCACGTACCTATATAATTCTCGCCAATGCATCGCCAACGAATGAATCGGAAAAAGAGCAACGAAAATCAGCCCATAACTACTTTGTTTTGTGCTAAACAAAGTAGTTATGGATTCGCACCAACTAGCCCGCCAACGCATTGTGCTGAAAATCAGCCCGAACTGGCAGTTTGGGTCTGCTGCACGCAAATTTAAAAAACTCTGAGAGTAGAACTCGACTCTTGTGAACGTTTTCAGTTTACAACTTTGTATGATGCGTGAATGGGTGCTTATGTGTGTGATCGCCGGTGTGCGTGGGTTGTAGAAGTGCTCGATAATAGAGATACTATGCGTGCGCGTTTGCGTTTGTTTTTGCATATGCATGTGTATGCGCGTGCGTGCTTGTTCGCGCTCGCGACAGTGAGTATCAACTAATGTATAAAGATATACGATGCTCTCTCACTGTGGCCTGACGTAAAGAAGCCAGACCGCCGTGCTGCAGGTAGCCAGTGCCAGTAGCACTCCGGGAAGCGTCACGATTGCCCACTTGACGCTTGTTATCGGCTGCTCCGTCACTTCCGTTCTGCAACAGAAACAGCGAGTAGTCACACACAGGCGTTCTGCGGAAAAAAACATGATGTGTAAAAGAAAAGAAGGAAAACGTACGTGCGCTTACAAAGTGGCACATTAGTGTCATTGGACTTCCTTATAGCCTCCATTCAGGCGGAAGTATTTACGGTGAAAATAGCGAAAGGCCGGACTCAGCCATTGTACAACATACAGCTGCGATGCACATGAGGATTTAGTAATAAAAGTCAGGGTCATATTGGTCAACCAGCTCTACGTAAATTTACAAATTCCATGCTGGTTTTTTCAATATTAATTTATTTATAAAATGTTTATGAAAGAAGGTACAAAATATTACGATGTCTTCCCTTTGCGACCTTCTAGTAATCATAGCGCCGACAATCCGAAGGTGATCGTGACAGGTACAGCTGTCTTCCGCATTAACATGGAATTATACAGTGTATACGGAGTTATATGTTAACAGCAACAACATGGGATGTACACTGTCACCGTCAACGCACCCCTGTCACGCGAAACCATGTCGTTGACAATGATCCCCCCTGAAAATGACTTCGAAGCCATCCCACAGTTTCGTAAAGCTGTAGTTGGGAACATCGCCTCCGAAATTTCCTGTGCTGCGCCTTGCTCCGCATAGGAGATCTCAGAGGCCCCCGTCTTCGCTCACGAGCTGCACCGCGATGCAACAGGTTAGACCACAAAGCAGTACGTCCCTCAAGCTCAAGGCCGAACGTAAGCAACTGGAGAGGAGAAGATTGCCTCCGCCTGTCTAGGCCTGAAATGCCGTGTGCTCAATGTTTGCCTAAACCTGGGCTTTCCTTTCTATATTTTTTTCTGGGGGGGGGTGCGTCGAGTATACAGACATTGGAAGCGCGATCGGGCCGTTGCTATTGCTAGGCTGTCGCGGGTGCGGCGCCGCAAGTGCGTCAACCATGGCTGTAGTACACCGATGGCAATGATCGCGCGCGTTCCTCGCGCCTGAGAACTTGAGCAGCTTGCACACCGAGAGTTGAATGTCACGTGGTCTTCTGCGTGTGCGAGTAGGAGCCTGCGAACGCCACAGCCAAGGCCAGAAGGCTCGTTCCCGCGCGCAACCAGTGTTGGAGGTAACGTGATCAACTGATTACGAGCAATAACAAACAGCGCTAAACAACAGGACGAGGGAAGAGACACAAACAACAGCGCTGACTACCAACCAAAGTGTCCTTATTCTTTCAGTCAGCATATATATACTCCGCCGCTATCTCAAACCGCGCTGTTGTCTGTGTCCCTTCGATCGCCCTGTTGTTTAGCGCTGTTTTTATAGCTCGCAATCATGAACCAACCAGCCCAAGTGCGTACTCTTCTGCAGTGATCAACTGAGTTTCGCAGGCTGTGCACAGTGAAATGGTCGAGGAAGCGGCAGCACGGAAAGTTCGGCTTTGGAAGCACCCGCGCTCCTCATCGCGCGAGCGTTGCGAAAGCGAGTGCTCGCGGACATTGAGTGAACCCTGCTTGCGCGACTTTTAGGACGCATAACACCGCACACGTGCCGTTAATAGAATAAATAGCAAAAGAAGGATCACTGTTATTTATACTACTAATAAAAGTGCGAGCTTTACTTCGTGTAATATTCCGACATTGATTTGCGCTGTCAATGCTTATTCGCTTTGTGAAATTAATGCCGCATCCCCCCACTACGGCGTGCCTCATAATAAAATCGTGGTTCTGGCACATAAAACCCCAGAACTAAATTATTCGCCCTTAGGCCTAAACTAAACCGCAAAGTTCTCCTTTCAGCAATGATGAGACTGCACAGCTCGGCAGCATACTCGACTCACGCAAGAGAGACGACCTTCAGCGCACTCTTGTTGCCGCTTGCGTGGAAGCTGCAGATGTCTCCCAGCACGCTCATCAGCGCAGGACCCATGAGGAAGGCGTTGTGCACGTCCAGACGAGCGCTGCGTACCCGTATGCCTTTTAGCACACTCTCTAGTACGGCGTGAACGTTGCAAAGGCCCGAACTTTCGTATCGGAAGAGGCACACACGACCAACGTTCAATTAAGGTTAGGCTGGTGGAGAAGTACGGTTTCAATATTACAGCATACCATCGTTTTAACGAACAGCCATTCCGACAGCATCTTTATTTAGCTATAAACAATATTTAGTTAAATGTGGAAAAAATATGGCAGGTTCACAGCGCGGGATGAGCACTCCAACAGCGCGAGTGCTCGTAAAAAGTATACAGGTTTAAACGTGAAGGCTGGCGGAGAGACGTACTTTCTCAACGATCTTTACCTAGATAGGCTGGTCCGAAGAAATACGAATAGTCATCGTGTATACTCCACCATGCGGTTCTGTGTGGATGTGTTGCTTCTGACTTCGTATTAAGCGGAGTTCGGTGTTATAGCACTTCGAATAATCCAGTATAAAATGCATTCACTGAGGTCGTGACCGCGAGAAACCACGAGTAAAGCTATATTTCGAATAAACGAGGGCTTACTCTATTTTCATGTACCTACTGCTGAATTGTTCGGTAATAAAAGAAAGATGTTAAAGTAGGAGTTCCATTTCTTGAAGTTTGCCCCAAAATCTCGGCATCGGTACGTCAGGGTGACTTCGCAAACTTCAAGGTACTTTATAGTATTAGCGGCTTCCTGACGCAAGAAATGATCCCGCAACTCTCTAGGTTTCGTCTTCGACTGCTTTAGAATACAATGTAGTCCTTCTTAACGGATAGACAATTGTATTCGAGTAGAACCTGTTGCCATGCATGACGTCTGTGGGGCTTCGGGCTAACGTGCCCGGACCCGGCTAGCTAAGGTCTAAGGAGACACGTAGCTCGTCCCCACTCCGCAGCGCACGCAAAAGGGGCGCCGCGGCGGGTTCGCTGACTCACCGGCAAGGCGTAGAGACGACTCCAGCCGTGGCACCAACGAATGGGGGGGTTTATTCCTGCTATGTACAAAATGCGAGTACAATACAGGAACACGGCACTGGGGTGGCAGTCGCAGACTACGGGTGAAAGCTCCCGCGAAGTCTGCTCCGCCACGCTGGCTCTTCCGAGCAGGTTCGCCACACAAAAGGGGGCCGCCTTGCTCAGAGGGGCGCGGGACCAAGGGGGTCCGCACGTCCGACAGCCATGAGCACCGAAAGTCAATCTGTCTGGGCGAAAGCGCCCGCGCACCTCCGATGCTGAAGGAGAGGGAAACCGAAGAGAGGGCGAGAGGGGCCCGTTCCTCAGGCACTGTTCTTACGCGCGGCGCACGGCGTAACGTGAGCCGCGCGCGCAAGCAGCAGGCTCCGCGTCGCGCCGGCGCCCGCGGCCGCGGGGAATGTACGCTATCCAAAATAAGGCTTGGAACTGCGTGTCCCCAGCGATCGCGCGGCCGAATGGCCCAAGTCGCGCGTGAACAGGAGACAGGGGTCCCAAAAGGGGTCCCCACACGTCATATCGAGCTCGTGTGGGAAAGTCAGGTGTCGCCCAATAGTCATTCTTTTTTCTTTCAATCTTTTCTGGTTTGGGAAGCGTTCTATGATGGTGAAAGTGCTCGCTTTGTCATGACAGAAGCGTGACTTACTGAAGCATTTGAACTTAATATTCCTATTCGGTTTCTTTTCATGGGTAACAGCAGTGCTGGAACCCTAACATCTGTTTCCTCGCTATATAGGGAGGACCGTGCCTACGTTAGTGGCAGATGACCCTGGACCGCCGGCCTCCATGTGGAATCGTAACAACTAGGCGGCATTTAGGGCGCTGATATCCACGCGTTCTACTTGTACACACAACCCACATGAAGCAGTGCGGGACGTGTTCAGTTCGTAAAACAGAATTATTCCGCGCCGAGATTTAGCGGGCGAATATCACCTCAAAACTGGCTGCTCCTCTCAGAAATCCTCCTAAGTGGAGAGGTGCTTTCCAGCACCAGTCACCCTCATCACCGCAATCGCAACGCGCATCCTAAAGTAATTACATAGAAAAGTATAGTTTGCAAAGTTTCGCTAATTAACGAGCTTACGCATGCGTAATTATCATTCGATGTCTCACCTCCTCTACTGAACTGAAAAGCAGATATGATCATTTTGCCCTAAATCATATTATTGAAGTATTTGGGGATGCTCGTATTTGAAGCAATCCGTAAACGTTCGACGCGTTTTGCCGTCACACTGCACGTTCCTCGTTTCACGACAGCGACTCTCACCTGTTGGTCTTCGACCTTCTTGTGGGCAGTGCGAGCTGGCTTCCCAAGCGGCTGTCTGCAAGATAATTAGAATAACGGGTCTCTGAAATATCGCGTTGGATTCAGTCTGGCCACCTGCACCGAGCAGGCTTCTTCGGCTCAAGGCCGGACCAGCATGCACCGTACGTCTAGAGATCAACGAATCGGTTCGCGACGACAGAACTAGACGCTGGATTCACTCGTTGTCTGTAACGTATAGGCACCTTGCGCTGATGTTTTAAAATATTGGCAGCCCGCAGCCCAAGAGCCCACAGCCTGGACAGCAGATGAGGCAAAATGGGAAGGACGTTCACCGCGACACCTCTGATCGCTGATCGCGAGGCAGGAGTGATCGAGACATGAACATGTCGAAGCGCTCGGGGTTGTGCGCTTCGGAGCGACTTCGTTATTTTTGCGGCGGAGTGAAGAAGTGCGACACTGCTAAGCTTAAACAGCGGAAAGCTTGGCATTCAGACGAGCGCTGAAGAAAGAGTCTTTGAAGTAATGTGAAATTTCATGGCATTTTCTTTGTATCCTAGCGGCCGGTGTCGGTGGCTCTGTGTTGATAAAGTATTAATATTGCGATAGTAAATATATGTACACTCCAAATGCATTTCCGCGCCGCCGTCGTTGGTGTCGTCGTGATGTATCACGTAAAATTCAAGGGCGATGAGACCGTGGCCGCGCACTGCGCCCTGCACGTGCGAGAGATTGCGTGCGGGAATGAGCCGACAATGGTGGCGTGATCTCGTGCGCGCAAGGCAGGAAGGCAGGGAGGAACCGTGGCGTCTTCCACCTCGCGCAAGGCACCAAGGGATGAGGGTGGGGAGGGGGGGGGGGGAGACGTTCTATTTCCGGGGCGGCTGCGTATGACGCGGTTAATCTAGGCAACTCGTCCCCAGTCTTCTAAGGTATCTCCCTTCAGTACAGAGTTTAGGTGCTCCGAGAGCTGAAAGCCTCGTGGTCGCTGTGTTTTGGTCGCTTAGTACGTGTTGAAGTGAGCGGTACTATTATTATTATTATTATTATTATTATTATTATTATTATTATTATTATTATTAATAATAATATTGGCGTCCCTTTTGAAACAGGAAAGTAAATACCTGTCATGGCTAGCCTGCTTGAGCTAATCAGGCAACATATGCCTGCATATCAATCCAGAATTTTGTCTACATATTCCTAATCATTTCCCTCTTCCTTAAAATCTTTATATCTACCTTTTACAGCTACCTAAGCTTGTGACGGATCCGGTCCCATCAATTTCTTCGCTGCCTTTTTTCCAGCAATACCTTAAACGTCTCTTTCCGATCTCGACTGCTGCCTGGTTGATGCTATCATCCACTTTGAATCCAAGCTCTTCTCGAAGGTGGACGATACATACGGGTCTCACTGGGTCAATGCCTTCGCCTTCCGTTAGCATGTGCTTAGTTGTCTCTGGATTTTCGCTTCAGCTGACACATGACTTACTTTGTTGCGAATACTTGCTTCGACATGTTTTTGTCCTTGGGCAACCAGCTCGGGCCTCAAATAGCCAGGCCCTGCCCTTTGTGTTATCGCGCAGATTCTTCCGCCTAATTTATTTCTTTGAATTTTTGTAGACCTACATGGTCTTTTTGTTTCCATTCTTTGCATCCAATTCACTGTCTCTGATTCTCTCAATTTCGTTTTGAGGGCTCTTGGTTGTCTATTTCCAGTTTCGGTTACCCTGTACTTGGTTGCCAACTTTCTTGACCTCTTCCTCCATTCCAAGTCCACGGTTAGGAGGCAAGAATATTTGTAAATTTTTGTGGCCATATATTTTGGACCGTGTTTCCAAGCCTTTCTCCAAAACTAATTTTGCCCTGCGCTTGTCTGACTTAAAGAGAGCCCCAACCCAACACTCTGCCCTGCCTTATTTGTGGTTTTACCATGGGCCCGAAATCGGTTAACTTCCAATCCTGAGAAAGTGTCCAAATTTAAGCACAGTAGCACAGAACGGTGTTTTTGGAAGCTTAACGCTGGCACGATTATTGATTTCCAAGTTCCACCTCACATTTATTGTAGCCCCAAGCTCTGTAATTCATAATTGCTACATTCCGCTTGCACTTCATTTTTAGATTCTCTTCGTGATAGCTTGAGGAGGTCTCTCCTTCGTTTATGTGTACACCAAGGTATTTGCATTGCATGACTAAGGGTACGGGGCTTGCTTTTGAATTGATACCACGTCATTACTCGTCTCTTCATTAAAAATCGTAATTCCCGAATTCCCTGTGCTAAACTCGTGCCTAAATATTTGTCGCTGCAAATTGCCACATATATTCGCAAGTCTGTGTAAACCCCCGGCATTGTCTGCTGCTAGAACTACTTCGTCCGCATACAACGGTCCAGGCACCTTCCATTGCTGCCGTTGCCAATTACCGACCTAGAATAAACAAAAACCTGATTCACTACTTTCTATTCGTCTTTCTGTGCCCTTGACATAAAGCTTCAACAACAATAGAGACGAAGGACACCCGTTATTTCGTCCTTGGTGAATTTCTACCACTTCATCGCATTTCCGGTACCCGTCGCGGTTGCCTAGCGGCTGTGGCATTGCACTGCGAAGCACGGGGTCGAGGTATCGAATGCCGGACACGGCGGCTGCAAGCTTCGATGAGGGCGAAATGCAGGAACAGCCGTGTACCCCTAGGTGGTTAAAATTAATACGGAGCGCCCCCCCCCCCTCGCCCAAACTACGCCGTGCCTCATAATGAGATCGCGGTGGTTTTGGCACGCAAAACCACCCAGCATTCCTTTAACTGCATTTCCGGCCTCCCTATGCAATTTCTGCTCGGTTTTCTTAGGGAGTGTTTTCTTTTTGTGTTCTTTTTTTTCTTTACGAAGCCATACAGTGTTCTTGAAAATCGCTTTTGGTAGATACCGTAATTATAATCCTCGAGCTGGATCACTCGAAGCGGAGGCCATTAGTCGCAGGAGAAATCAAAATGCATAATGGACTGCATAACTCAACTCGCTAATAAATATTGAAGTTATTAAACGTAGCCAATGAGTTTACACGACCTATCTGCTTGGAAATAATTCTGAGGATCGAATTGTTTATGAGATATGCGCCGTGAATGGCGTCATGCACTAAAGCCCAATAGTAACTGGAGCGCCCATGTATTTCGTGGCACACTTGGGAGATAATATCTCGGAACTGGTGCCGTCTTCCAAATGCGTTCGAAGTGTATATGCGTTGCGAGCTCACTGGCTGCAATTCGTAAATTGCAACATGCGCCCTAATGTAATTAATTAGACAATAAGACGGTGAATTATTGTTAATTAGTCGATTGTGCATTTAGAGTACACCTGAAAGTATTGAGCACCTGCCTGAGTAGTCCAGCTCAATGACGCATTATTCTATTTGCCAGAGACGATCTTTAAAAATTCCGTCTGCCTTGAAAATAAAAAAAAAAAAAAAAAAATTGTATAATCTCCCTTAGCAACTCTGTCTATCGCATAACCATTTCCTATCTACCTTGTATAGTAAGCTCCCTAGTTACCTAGAAGTACAACAAATTAAAGCGTCGCAACGCCCTCTGCTAGCTGCAAGACTAGAATTTTCAGAGCTCGTAGGTGGTTGCCACCTTTTCTCGACGACTGCGAGAACAGGCGGAACCAACGGCCACGATATAGCTCTCAGCCTACTCCTTATATGGCTTGCTCGCCGCCAGCTTTCTTTCGCCATTGGCTGTGACGTCACAAAACCCGCAGGCCCTGCGTGGGCCGTGCTGACAGGTGGCGGTTGGAGTCGAGATTGTCTACGTGCGGGGAACCAAATATTACGGGATATGCGAGCGCGTGCCAGTCTCTACTCTCGCACCCTTTGTCGATGCCAGCCCCTCCTGTGGATACATGGCCTTGCGCGCGCTCGTCCTTGCGTGCTCGTGTACCTGTCCCTATAGGCACCTTTCTTGCCAGCGTGTTGTCGGAATTGCGACGATTGCAGAAGAATGTACAGTGCATTGTCAGACGTTACAACGGCCGAAACAGACACCGCTTTCCCTAGCGGTATCTCTCTCCTAGCGCTTTCCGTTTAAACCAGACCGAAACTTGTTAAAATAGTTCAGTACAGCGCGACTAAGGTACTTGCATGTATACCCCCCCCCCCCCCCCCATATGACACACGAAAAGGGGTTTTCTGCGCGGAACATGTACCGCTACGCAGCGACTCTCTCTACATCCGCTGTAGAAATAAATCAACGGTGTAAATTAATTTCGTGAAAGCCGTAAAAAGAAAGCCGTGGCTTCCAATGGAAGGTCTCGCTCACCGAATAGGGAAATCGGGCCGCTCGAGGCGCTTCGCATCGAGGACATCTCGTGGAGGGGAACGCTTCGGTTGTCCGTCCTCTGACGCAGCGAGATGGGAGGTCGCAACAACGCTTCGCTGTCGGCCGTCGAGGAGTGGCTGGCCGGAGACAAACGGGACTGCAGCAGGCGGGGCATCGTGGCACCGGAGTGCTGTTCCGCGGGGCTGCGAGGGAGAAGCTCTCGAGTCGTCGAGAGTCGCAACTCAACCGGCATTCAGTTCAACTGACAACTTCATTAGCCCGCCCCAAGGAGGGAAATGACCGCGGACGAAGAGATGCAAACGATGCTGCTTGAATAAAAGCTCGAATAACAGCATGACTGATTCGCAAGAATTACCCAATACATAGTTCGTCAAACGTGAAATACATCTACAACGAAACCATACTTTACAAAATACGCGCAGTAGTTTTGAAGCAGGAAAACTCGCGTACTGAAAGAAATAAATGAACTTTATTCATCAACGTGATTCGGAGTGCTTACGAAAAAAGAAAAAGAAACAAAGAAAGAAAGAAAGAAGGAAAGAAAGAAAGAAGGAAAGAAAGAAAGAAAGAAAGAAAGAAAGGTGGTTCCATTGAGAAATGCGATTTCAATCCTTAGTTCGAAGGACTGGCTGCGATGCATAATGTCTGTCGACTAAAATCATTAGATTATCTTCAGTACTCGGACAAAGGAACCAGCATATCGAAGACTACGGTAACTACTCCTCAACGTATTACATTTAACTTTTCTCAAGTTCAAGCCAACGAAAGCCTCACGTCACAGCACGACGTCCCCCGTCCACAATCAACATGTACGGAAGTCTGTTTTTGTTTCCAGAACGCACAATACCTATCGACTATCACTTATATAACGGTAAAACTGTAGAGCTAATTATTTACGGGGCCAATGGTGGAGATAAGCTGCAGTTTACTGCATTGCTGCAACTCCTTCCTTTATTTTCCTTCTTTTTTTATCGCCAGCTAAACCCGTTGCAAAACCGGAAGGCATCCAGTACTCACGTTTGTAAACAACGAAATGTCTCATTGGCTATGTTTAAACAGTGCACCCAGCAAATCAAAGACCAAGGAAGCAACAAGCACATGTACTCCAAAATTTATTCAACCTCAAGCCAAGAGAACACTGTGATTGCGCTAGGGCGTTAGTTTCAGACAATCGCCTTTATTTTTGTAAGGTCTTTTAATTCCTTTTTACATCCTTTTTATCTTTCTAATACTACCTTTTTTCGAATCTTCATTTTTATTTTAATTTGCACATTTGCATCCTATCGGCAGCATCAAGCAATCACCCTTAATTGCATCAATAATAAATATTCAATTGCAGACGGATAGAAAATTTCAAAAAAGTACATTGAACCTATTAGTCAAGCTAAGGTTGTGCGAGTGGATATCGCTTGCCTGCCGTTTTGACCAGGCCAGTGGAGCTCTGAATTTCCGTGTCCTTCCAACTACACTCGATGATGATCACCACAGGGCCAATTAGACTTTAAAGACGCGTACGCGCTCTGGCGCTAGGTGTATATTGTAAAATTATTTACATCGTTACAAAGTTATTAATGGTTTAAGTCTGTCTGTCACTCACACCCTTACGCCCTGAAAGCGTGTAAGGTTGAGAGTTATACACACATTTCCACCCTCGTACATTTTAACAGAGGTAAATGATTTTACAATGTAGGCGTCTGTGCGAACTCTTCCTACACAAGGCCCGCTCGACTCGATCCCAGTGGTTGAAGGCGGACTTTTTGTTCGATAGAACACACTGACCGAGTGAAGATATTCAAGCTTTGCAAAAATTAAAAAAAAAAGATCGCCTGTGGCAGATAGCATATTTCTAGTCGTTGAGCTGGGTTTTTCAAGGTGGCGGACAATTACAGCACAGAAAATCGAAAGACATAATGAACTAATTAGCAAATATTCGCAAAGTAACTTCCTAATTTACAATGTAGGCGTCTGTGCGAACTCTTCCTACACAAGGCTCTCATCCTGCATAATAAGGTACATGGGGATTCTAACACCTATATTTCCTATAACACATCCAGAGAAACCCGTCACAGGCATCACCTAACACTCCAAGAATATTCTTGCACTAACAATACATTCGGCTTTTCGTTCTTCCCGCGAGCAGTTCGCGATTGGAATGCTTTAGCCCAGACGGTAGTCGCTCAGCCCACTGTTGACAAATTTGTTGAAATCGTTGGCGCAACAGTACTGTCAACTACTACTAAATGATGTTATCAACATTGTCTTTATCATTGTATTATTTACCAAATGTTTTTGGAAATGTGTGATGTGAAATGATGTATGATGCTATCAATTGTATAACCATATGCTTATCCTTCTTCCCTTTTGTCTTTTTGCAAAACATTATATGTAATTGAAATAAGCTCTTTGTGCGTTATGTTTTTGCCATACTTATTGCTGTTAACGTAGCTCCATGAAACTCTACTCTTGCCAAGTGCCCTTTTGTATTCTTATGTAAATGCCTGTACTACTATGTCTACAGACCTTTCTAACCCACTCCTGTAAAAATCCCTGATGGGATTGACAGTATCACAAAATAAAAAAATAAATAAATAAATAAATAAATAAATAAATAAATAAATAAATAAATAAATAGTTACCTTACGGCACATATTGCAATTTACGAATTGTGGCCGGTGTGTTGGCAAGGCACAACCACTTAGAATGAATTTTCAGCACGGCACTAGTTTCGAAACATTAATTGCCAAAGTGTGCAACGAATTACGTGGGCGTTCCAGTTACTTCTCCGCTTCAAAGCATGAAACAGCGTTTATGTAAAATAAATGTGGAACAATAGTGGATTTTTACAGCTAGTTTGATGGCGGGTGCAAGAAACGAGCGCCGACCTCAAAATTTATTTTAGGTGGTTATGCGTTGCGACCTCATCGGCTACAATTCGTAAATGGCAAAAAGTAACGCAAAACAATTATTTAAGAAGATTATTGCTGAATTTCTTTCAATTAATTCATGATCTGCTTCCATTCAATCCACTTTCAATTTCCTGTTCATTTGATTTATTTCTTGTAAGTGCCTGAGAACAGTTCTACGCCTCAGTATTGATGCACTTATGTTGGACGAGTGCTTTTACCGCGTTACCATGGTTACTGCTGCCGGCTTTGCAATGACGCAGCGTCTACTCTTGCAAGCGGTGACCGTCGCCGAGCGCCGAGCCGTCTGCTCTTTCCGTGACGTAGGGCCTACGTCATGAGCCACCTAATGAAGCAGACAGCGGCGCCGGCGTATACTGCGGGCAAGACAGCTCTGCGACAGCAACTGCGTCAGTTATGCTGGTTTCACACGACGGACCAAAATCCGCGGCCAAGCATGACGGGGCTAAGCGCGGCCACGCACTGCAGCCTCCTGCAGCCCATATCTGCTTCGTCATTGTTGGCGCGGCGTGACTTGGCGGCACCATGGGACGCCGCGTACATGTTCGCCTTTGGAATTCGTTCCGTCGCGTGAATCCAGCTTTTAAACGACGTAAATCTTTGTCTGGGGAGCTACCGGCAATTACGTGCCTCGCCGCGTGTTTCCGACAAATATAACCCAATTAGCGCGAGCAGGAGTCATTACGCCTGGCTACTATCGGTGATGCAAAGCGCCACGAAAGACGTTCTTCCGAATCAGACAGGACGAAAGGTATGCTTTTATTCCGTTTAGAAGTCATTACTTAAGAGGAAGCTTTAGCTCGGGCATACCCCGACGCGGCCTAATCAAATACATCTAAAACGCGAAAAATGCTTTTCCGAAATAACCCCTGAACCGATTTTAATAAAATTTATGTATTTGAGAGAGAAAATTAAATTCTAGTGACTGTTCGTAGCACAATTTCGATTTAGGGCCTGAATTTTATGAAAAGGATATTAAAACAAATTTAAAGTTTGAAAAAATAAATAGACGCACAAAGTTTATAAATAATAGCTGTGCATCAAAAACAGATATCGCAGTTCTGTAAACAGCAACCGTTAGATCATTCAAAGGGGCAAATTTGATATGTCAATGCTTATCTTACGTGCGCTTGTTACGCTGTGTACAATACAAGCAAAAGCTGTATTTCCATATTACTAAATTTTTCACATTCATGTGTAACATATCAATTTTGCCCGCTTAAGATGTCCTTTGCAGAATTGGGTTATTATTTTTTCATTGCTGAGTTACAGAGTTGTAAACTTGATAGTTTTGCTTTATGAAAATTTTCGATTTTTGCTTATCTTTAATAAAACATTGACAATCTAAATTGAAAATTGAGACCAATAGTCACTAGATTTCGAGTCTTTATTTTAAGTGCAACAAATCTTGTCAAATTTGGTGCAGTGGTAGTGAAGAAAAACAAATTCTCCTTTCACATGTATTTAGATAGGAGCACCCGAGCTAAAGCTGCCTCATTATGTGCGTGAGAGAGCTATTAGCGTTTTTCACAATCCTGCGAAGAATAGAACTGTTTTGTTCAAAAGTAGAAGCGTGACCAGTTCGAGCTCCGTGTTTTACCCTGGTGGCTCCATTGCATGGTGCAGCTAGAGCCTATGTACGCGTGGAGACACGTTTATATTTTCTCGTTGTAATGCTTGTGTCTACGTCAGCTCGGTCGGTGAAAAGCTCCATGGGCAATAGCAGATGTTAGGGTGCCGTGTTTTATGTTGTTGCATTGATAGGACGCTTAGAGCAACTTGTAGTTATACGGAAATGAAATGCAAGAAAATCGTGTGACCTCAGCTTTTTTTTATTTTGCTTTGGGAGCCAATACTTCAATTTATTGCTTAGAAGTTTTCTAAGCGCTACACTGGCTTCGTCCCTCCGTACAGCTTCGTACAGAGCGACGAACGCTACAGGATGAACTCTCGATGAACATATTCAGAAGCCGCAGGAATGAAGTCCCAGCTTCTCTCTGGGCGGAACAACGCCATTACGCAGCGAGGACGCCATTTATGTGTTGATACGACGCATTGAGGGCTTCCTAGAGTTTAAAACTTAAGGAAAAAAGTCGACAAACAGGAACCAACATACTCTCCCAAGACCTGTGTTTTGCCTCTCTATATAAATTTAAGCATTCTTGTTTCTTTCTATTATGGACATCAGGTCAGAAAATTATTACAAACGCCTCTTGAAATTATCGAAAAGGGTTAAACTATTAGCGCTGCGAACTGTTTCCCGTCATATATAATGAAACGAGTGAGAAACATATTTGCTGTTTCAATTATTCGCTTCTGTAAATGCCTGCTGGCACAGAGAGAAAGTCGAAAGGTGAAGTCAGACGTTTACTGAATGGTTTCAAGAAACGATTTAAATTTGGCGCCTGCTTCCGTGTCTTCCTAAGCCACAAACGAGATGGTGTGCATTGCGGGACTTGCGCACCGGCGTTCATGCTTAAGTAGCGCCTTCAAACACCAGGCCAGTCATGCGGCACTGCGAAAACCGATCCCGTGGACTATGCAAAGCATAGGAAGAGTCATCCATCGGCCTGTTCTGACCGCATGCTGTGATGCTCTTGCACTTGAATGTTTTATTTACCACGAAACTTAGCTCCCTTTGAACCATAGGAAAACAAAGGGATCGTAAATTTTTTGCATATGATGCTTTGAATGTGGTGTTGGGCTGCTGAGCACGAGGTCGCGGCCGCATATCGATGGGGGCGAAATGCGAAAACGCCCGTGTACTTAGATTTAGGTGCACGTTAAAGAACCCCAGGTGGTCGAAATTTCCGGAGTCCTCCACTACGGCGTGCCTCATAATCAGAAAGTGGTTTTGGCACGTAAAAGCCCATAATTTAATTTTTTAATGCTTTGAATCGCGAGACAAATCTTCGCCTCGAACAGACGTCATCATCAACATCACCTATTCGCCCCTGTATACCGTCCCATGTGCTACGAGGTGTCAATGCGATATCTGACCAATATACCTTTAGTCTGCAGGAATGTGGACTGTCATGTAGAATGCAAGCGGATGATGTTTTGGCACGAATAAATATACACGAGTAGAAAGACAAAGGACGCTCGTGTACTGCGCATTGGACTCTCGTTAAATAATCCCAGGGGGGGGGGGGGGGGTGTCAAGGTTCCTCCAGAGTCCCACACTATGCAGCATGCCTCATAATCAAATCGCGATTCTGACTCTTGAAAAGCCCCGAATTCAACTGATTTTATTTTATCCTGCTTATGGCGTTAAGCGCGCGGGACACGTACCTGATGACAGCGCACTGCGAAGGCCCAAAGTCGACCGAGGACACAGGACGCGCGGGCACCGTACCCGAGCTGGGAACCATGAGGATAGTCGAGAGGCCCCGCTTGGGCGCCGACCGCGGAGCCCTTTCGAGTAGGTGGGAGAGGGGCGTGAGCTGCCAGAGAGAGATGTCGCGCGAGTGTGAGCATTGAACTTATATGCGCGAAAGTATGTCGTAAAGCCTAGTATAACGTCTGTTGTCGGGGCTAGTTGCCACATGGCTATAGAAATGGTTTTAGGCACAAAATAAGACACGGATAAAGATTAGACACGTACAGGCATCTATAGTTTAGACGCCTGTCCGTGTCTTATTTTGCGCATCAAACAATTTCTTGTTGTAAAGCCATATTCACATGATGGAGCAGGTTTATCAAGTCGCCAAATGACGGGACAGCGATTTGAAAAGTCACTGAAACATATATCCGAAAAAAGGTTCTTATAAGAGATAGGACATCTCTTATTACAGATGTGAGATTCCTTTGCGCTCGAGTAGATGAAGTCGGGACGGGGACGTTTGAATACAAGACGGGGGGAGACCTCGACAGCACCAGGAGCCGACAGGCTGCACGTGCAAGTATATATATATATATATATATATATATATATATATATATATATAGTGATAGTACTACCTTGTCGCGATCTACAAAAAGAAGCCCGCTGTATAGTTGCCTGACTAACACCGCTGCCAATACCGACAGAGGTACTGTGAATGGTTAGGGCCTGCAACAAAACAAGAACCACGACACAAACGAAACTGCCTTCATGTTTATGCAATGTAACAGTACACAAAAGAAAAATTGCGCACACGAAATGGGAGTCATTATGAAAATTAAATCGCGTCTATTTAACGTTATCCAATAAAGAAAATGCAAAATGAGGAATGTTTGGCAGTCCCAAGAGGATTAATTCAGTGAGAGGGGTGTTTCCACAAATGTGCGGCCTGTCGGGCAACCGTACTCCGTGCATCGCCGGTGAAACAGGACCTGTTTGGCCCGAATGACTCGGGCAGCAAGCAGAGCGAGGTAATCAGATGCATTGCTCAGGTCTGGTGCTTCATCCTCTTCCCTTGCCGGATTTCAGTTCCTAAAGGCAAAGACGTAAATTGCAAAGCGAAGCTGTCAGTTCCAGCCTCGCCCCCCCCCCCCCCCCCCCCCCCCGTCCCCACTTTCCTGGTTTTGGCCGGCTGCTGCTCCTTCTGTGATTACGCAAGAGCTCTACCCGCTGGGTATGTACAACCTCCCAGAATGGGCTTGTGCCGCTGAGCAAGTGCTCTAATAGACAAGTAGAACAAGGTACATGTTAGGGATACAAGTTCGGGGCTACGGAGCAGTGGTCAGCCTCAAAAGCAACCGAGTGTGGAGAACGAAATAAAAGGAACGAAATGGGACTAAACTTCTGCATTGATCGCGAAACGTTGAGCTACATATGAGCGAAGGAAGACATGCAAGGCGAAAACATATCAGTAAACATGAAATAAGGGCGCCTTTATAAGCGGTTCACATATATCCATGGGATCTGCAGTGTCTTTTTTTTTTCTGCATATCCCAGTATTCATCTGAATGTTTCTCTGCCTTTGCCGACACTTTTTTTTTTATTTTCGCGGTCGGAGCACCGCAGTGTACTTTTGTGACATGAACAAATATCAATTGTTGCTGGTAAGGACTTCGTCGCGTGTTTTCAAGCGCTTACGCCAAACATTAGCACTAACGGACCCTCTGAACCAACAAAACATCTTTCAGGCGCACCCCCTAAGTTAATTTACTTGTGCGTAAGAGCAAGTACAGGAAATAAAAATAAGAGGGATTTCACTTTTGAGCCACAAGAAATGAAAAGGCAGATATGTGCACACTTCCCCCTTCGCCCCCCTCCCCTCAGCTGTGCCCAAAGTCTAGACTTTCACGTGCAACAACGAGATTAAAAAAACGGTGTTCTGAAAGAACACCTTACCAGTATTATCAGCCTAAACTGACTTAAGCGTTTCTATGTTTAGTTTCCCTTTACAAAACGCTCATTACACGTTTGGTCCATCGTGAATGCCTTCTCAGACTTCCCTCTCTCACTCCTTACGATGTTTAACAACGCTCGGTCACTTTAAACGGCGGCCGCGGATCTGCCACAATCCCTCGCGACCACACCCAGGAGTCCCAAGACCACTGTTTGGGAGAATTGCCAGCTAGTACACCCTGCAAATCAGTTCAAATCAAATCAGCATGCTGGCTATCGCTGTCTACACATCGAGTACATAACGCCGCATAACATACCTTTTCCGTGGTGGAGGATTCTTCCTTGGTCATTTCCTTCACGTCCTCTCCGAAAGAGACGACGGACTGCAATCTCCGCCTGGGTGCAGAACACGCCGCTAATGGAACAGCAGGGCTGCGCTTCAGAAGACCAAAGACGGTGGATGGCGTGCTCTCTTGCTGCTCCGTCAGTGCATTCTGTTGCTGCTGCACCGTCAACGTGCCCCTAGCCGCGGACTTGGAATTGTCCCTGTCGGCGACCACCGCGGCGGCAGCTGGCTTTGGCGTTTCGGCCGCTTTCGAAGACTGCGACTCCTCGGCTAATTCAGGCATGCTGGCGCTTACGGCTGTTGCGAAAATTCCCTTTCGCTGCTCTTCTGCTCGGTCCTTGTCATCAACGGTAGGCTCGGGTGTAGGACGCGGGCTTCCAACGTGGTGGTCCGCTGGCTTCCTCTTGGTGCGCCGTTCGTGGTCCGTGTTAGACATTTTTCCCGCCGCCTTCTTGGCTCCCGTGTCGCCCAGCTTGCTCTTGGGGTGGTCAGAATCGGGGCTCTTTTTGAGGGACGACTTCGAGAGTTGGCTGCCCTTGTGCAGGCTTTCCCGCTCGCGGCTACCATGCTGTCCACCCTGCTCTGCCTCACACGCGGAAGCCGAAGCCGCGATTGCGACGATAACTTTTCTGGCTTCCAGTTGAACCAAGAATTGTTCTGGAACCTCCGGTTCTTCGCGTGCAGGTGGCCAACACGCTTCCTCTGTTTTTATTTCCGTGATCTCGCATGCGTTTGGTTCAACGAGTTGGTCGCTGGGCCCTTCGTGTCGGCGCTCGGTAGTAGCGGCCAAATCGACGCCTTTGTAACCCTTGGCTTCTCGGCCCTTACCATCGCTTGAGGAACTATCAGGGTTAGCGTCCGAACCTTTCAAGTCATGTTGTTCCTCCTCTCTGAAGGAAACAAAGACGGGCGCGTTTCTTTTTCCTGGAAAGTTGCTTTTGTTTGAAGCTCGCGGCGTCTGGCTACGGGAGGACCGTTCGGAGGACCTCCCCGAGGACTTACTGGAGGAAGCAGAACTCCTACAGGTTTGCTGCTTTTTGTTCTCTCTCCTGTTCCTCTTTTTTCTGGAGCGCTTTTTCGAATGGGTCTTGTCGGAGGCTTCGTCTCCTTGGGCTTCTTTTCTCTCGTCGCGTTCGTCCATCTTCAGAGCGTGGGTGGGTACGTCCAATGCGGTGGCTCTATCTAAACTAATTACAACGGCCCCATCCTTCGGTGTGACACTGTTCGGAGCTGTTGCACAACTACTGCCCTGGACGGCTGGGGAAGAAATGTTTGCCTCAGGTGGGCTGCTGATCTCGGATTCGGCGCCGGTGATCGGAACGCCGAGCTCGGTGACGACGCCCGCAGCTGCCGTAATGAAGGCCTCCGCCGCGAAGTCCAGGTGCTCGGCCAGAGCATCGAAAACGAACACCCCACCTGCTTCCTTCACGTTGTCATCCTCGTCTTTGGTAGCTGGTGCTCTGTTCGACAACACCGATGCATAGAGTTCCCTGCTACTTAATGGACATTTGCTCAGCTCAGTCCACGAGAGACTCGCCCCTTGGTTTTCGCGGTCGGCCGGACGTTGATGTGTCGGGTCCGTTTCACGCATCTTGGAGGCTGCATGAGGCA
This sequence comes from Dermacentor andersoni, assembly GCF_023375885.2. Lineage (NCBI taxonomy): Eukaryota > Metazoa > Arthropoda > Arachnida > Ixodida > Ixodidae > Dermacentor > Dermacentor andersoni. The sequence goes on from NC_092816.1 coordinate 48,725,679, forward strand.
CGTTACCCTCTTTCGATTTCTCCTCAGCGATGCGCTTGGGGCCCGACGTGCCCCCGAAGACGCTGAACTTGCGGAGCCATTGAAAGCGTGACTGGCTCGAGGGATGCTGGCTCGTTGTGCCGGTAGGAGTGTTGGGGTGCCGGTCGAGGTGGGAATCGTCTCGCGGCTTGTTACTGGACTCATGTTGATGATGAGACAGCCGCAGCGTTTTCCTCGTCGTTTTACAGGAGGCCATAGTGGATTGCACCGGAATCTGCGTGTCGGTCTTGCTTTCGGCGAACGTGGGATTGGATGACGGGAGCTGTTGTGGCCGTTGAGGAGGCTCCTGCTTTTGCGGCTGCCGCTGTTCTTGCTGCTGCTGCTGCTTCTTCAGCCTTCTCAACTGCCGCCGTTTTCGGACCGCAGCGAAACGCGTCACGATGCCGAATGGACCTGTTGTAAGCATACGTAATGCGCACATAATATTAAGGGATGGTGTGTCGCCACTGTATACGCGTTTTTCGTGGGCCATATTTTGAGTTGCGTTCTGATTCTTGCGTCTCTGGAACTGAAATACTTTCCTGGGACACCATAAATGCGTACTCCAGCAACATTCTTTACGCATACTACACTAATATTCTGGGTGCCGAATGCGGTGATTAAAAACTGAATGAGGAATGTAAACTGCAAATGTGCGCGCAAACGTGCGTTGCAAGTTAATAGGTATGCCCTCGTAACAATGCTCTCTCTCTCTCTCCTGGAACACCTCAAATACATGTTGGCAACGGCATGTTTTATCGTGACTACACTATATGAGCCTCTAGGTGCCATACAGAGTGATTGTAAATGCGTAAAAGACGCGCTTCAAAGGTTTAGGAATTTGCTTTGGTAGCTGTCTATGAAACTTCGTGCTGTTCTTTTCTTTCTCCCATGCGTTGCCATTTCGTGCGCAGAGTTCGTAACACGTACTATACCTTTTCGAGACTGGGGTACTTTGTCTGCCTGGCTTGCAGATGCTTGCCTGTCGGGTGCAGCGGACGTTGGCATGGAATCAGCCGGGGCACTCTCGCCTTGCTTGGCCACGTGACCTAGGCATTCACGAGCGTCGGTGGAGAGAGCGGCATCCGTACTCGCGGCCGTCTGCGTCAACGGTTCCCTGCGGCCCTGCATCGAGGCGCAAGTAACAGCCGGTACCGTGAGTAAATCGCTTGCAAGGCTGCACTCGCATTTTCAGCTTGCTTAATGTAAGCGAATGTAAGACTGTTCAGCCTATCGTTGCTATGGGTGAAGATAAGACGGCTAAGACACATAAAGCGTAATCATGAGTAACTCCGCTGCAATTTAGTCATTATGGAGACAAACCGAAAAGGAGAAAGGCGAGCGGTCAAACGCTGGTAGATTGCAACTAGGGCTTGGTATTGAAATGCAGTGTTCAAGTCGGCGTGGTGGCTTCGTTACAATATGTAACTTTGCATCTTGCGTTATACTTAAGACGTAAGTCAATTGTAAAATTACCGTAATAGTTGCTAACTCTGTCCAGTGTTCTTATAAAAGGCCTTTTGTAGAATTTACATCAGTTTCTCTCTATTTAGCGTGATACAAATTATAATTTTGCCTCTATCAACTGGCCTGCATGATTGCAACTGCAACTGCAACTCAAGCCTGCATGATTGATTGATGTAATCTTGAAGTAATACAGAATAACCGACTACGAGCGCGGCAATATTGTTTTTTTTTTCGAAGTTAGTTCTCGCAAGTGTTGCACAAGTAGCCCGATGGCGATGCTTCAGCTCATCTCCACACCTGTGCAAATGATGTCTGGACATCTCTACTGACCTTAGGATTGACGGGTGGTTTATTCCACTTGTACCAGCCCAGACGCCACAAGCGGAATGGCGCCTTCCTCTTGTTGTCGGCCTTGTGGGACGAGCTAGCGTCGATCCGTTGGGCGTCCTCGTTAGAATGAGTCGATGGCAGCTTTCCCTGCGCAACAGCATGGCACTTGTCCTTGTTTTGGAAGATAATCGGCATTATTAGTCGAGAGCACACCCGAACACCGCATCCGCGCGTGTGATCTAATGAGCGCCATTCCATTTAACTAATCCACGAAGTGCTGCGCTCCGCTATTCGTTTCGTCAATTCAATATGACTTCATCAGCGGCACGTCGCCATTCGTTTCACTCAGTGCAGGATTCGCGGGAGACGCAGTCACGGCTTTCCGTGCGCTTGTCAGGAAAGTAGTGCAGCGGTCGTGCAAGATGTGCCGTGCCCGTTCCGCACGAGGGAGAATCGCTACTGAACTGGTGGGAACTATTTGCCAAAGTCTAAGGCGAATCGAACGGAACTATAGATAACGGACACCGTGTCTGTGGCGAATGTCCAACGACAGTGGCCTTCAGCCGAACACAAGACACGGGTTAAGCAAGGGACACTAGGTTCAACGTACCACTAAGTCGTATACCAACAAGTTTTCAATAGACTCAGTTTCGTTTCCGCTGGTTCCCACATTCAGAACAACAGTCTTTCAGCCCCATATCGCACTTCGTATCTGACGTCGTGTCGTGTCGTGGAATTCCGCCTTTGATCAGACGCATGGAGGCACACCGCACGATACGGCGTCCTATTTGTCGTGCCAACAGTCACATTCAACTAATTTTGTGCGGGTTCGGATGGGATGCGGCGTCTCTTGTATTTCGGGCGAAGCAGCTCCCTGCGCATCATCGCATGGTGGCGGGAGCAATCGAACGGCCGCTGCTAGCCACACCGCAGATGGCTTGTGATCGACGTTGTCTGCCACAGAGCCGGCGCCGCCGCCGGGCCGGTTTCTCGCCGTTGAGAGCATCCCTGCCGAGAGCAGCGTCGTGCAAAGACGATTGCTTTGTGCTATAGTAGACACCAAAAAATGGTTGGCGAGGATGCGACGTCTTCCGCGGAAATGCAGATGCGTTAGTACAAGCAGAAGCACCGCATCTATAGGCGGAGCCTACGCACCCCTCTCCTGTTCCGGCGGCAGTTCCGTGTGCCTCAAGTCTTCGTCGTGTGCGGCAGGTCGGACCGGCCAAGGCCGTACGACAGATCGTAAGCGCTACCGTACCGTGCATTTTCCATCTAGTTCCACATACACGCCAGCTGAATTGCAATTTCACGTGCCTTATCTAGAATGAGACCAAATGTTCTGCGGAACATGCAGATTTCACTGAAGCGACACGCTCTCCTCCTTGTGTTTTATTGTTTTTTCTTGCTATATGCGAAACGCGTAAATTTCAAGTGACCTGTCGTGCTCACAATCGTACTCGATGATTTCAGCGTTCGCCGCGGCTTTACCACTCCAACGTGTCGCCGGACAGATCAAATATTGTTATGGCTCACACGTGTTTCTCGCATCCGGCGCTTAACAACATGTGCGTGACAACTACTCACGACCCACTGCACGAGTAGTCGCGCCAACAAGTGTACAGGAAACTTGCAAGTTTCCATCAGGACTCCGAAAGAATGCAACTGGCTCCAACCTGTGGAGCCTTCAGCATTCCAATACTTTGTCAGGACTGATGGCATGGCACGCACACGTGTTTTTTTTTTTCTGTTTTGCTTTTCATCCCCATCGAAATGTTCACAGCGGTCGGGAATCGGACCCGCGAGCTCCGGCTGAGCAGCAGCGCACCATAGCCACTGAGTCACCGGGAGCGCATCAGTGTCATTCGTAGAGAATGCCCAACGGACATGGTAGAATGAAGCCCGACGTAGAAGTAACCGAAGTGCAAAAAAGTCCCAATCTGCGCTGTTCTACCACATTGGAAGCATGCGTTATCAAGTTATCAAGAAGTTCCGATGAGCAACTTCTCTGTGTACGTGTTTCTCCCACATTGTTCAGGACTTTTCCTGTTCACTTGCTTGCTTCTTCCGTGCTTCGCGTCAGTGCATTGTTTGTCCACTACGTTCGTCCACTTATCGCGTGGTTTTCTTGCCTATGCGAGTTAGTTTACGGCGCACGGAGTTTTAAGCAAGAGTTCTAGCACGCAGAGAACAGTGGCCTGTGTGTCTGCGGGATCTGAAATTGTGGACAGCAATTTGCGCAAGCGTTTCCCTTTCGGCTTCAAACGGTTTAGTGACTTTGCAGATAGTTCATTTTCCATAAAAATATTGCGTTACAAATAATGAACATGCATGGGCACAGAACGCCATTGCATATTTTCGTTTAGAAATATACGCGATTGCTTAGTACTTTAGAAGTAAAAAAGCGTAATTATTTGCCATATGCACTGCAACCCGTCATTTTCACAGTAGTGGAACGACAGCAGCGCCAGTGCTTCCTCTGGTAATTCTTGCAAAAAACTTCCGACTATTGCACATACCCTCCGCAACTGCGCGTAGGTTGCGCAAGCTCGGAGGCCATGCATTACGGCATATACTCACAGAGGTTTCATCGATAGTGACAGTAGTCGCCGCGCCGTCGGTGGCCTGGGACAGGTTGCTGACCTCGTCTGCCGCTCGCTTCCTTTTGAAGTGTCGCGTTAGGCTCTTGGGCTTCTGCATGCTGACGACCAGCTGTGTCAGCCGCTCGAAAAGAACCTGGTCCCCTTCGTGAGGTGGAGGAGCAGCCATGGAGGCCGAGTCCTGCTGCGAGAAACGCCTGAAGACGCAGAGTGGCGATGTGAGGTAATGTAGCAACGAAAGGTTTAACATATACGGGTGTCCCAGCTAACTTTAGCCAGTGGGGAGGAAGCGCGCCGTCTTCCGTCGAGTACGCGGCTCCGGAAAGAGGGAGGGCGCTATCTACCCCCGCGGCTGTTGCGTAGTCGCGCGCGCCCGCCTGGGCCGCGCTATCTTGAAAGCCATCTGCGAGGGAGGAGGAATCCGCTGCGCGCTGTGTTTTCGCGGCTTAGTTCCCGTTGATGCTAGTCGGAGTATGAAGGTCAATTCGCTCGCTGCTGCTGCCGTGCTTCCTTATTCCAGCGTTCTGACACCGATGTTTCGCGGTCATCGGGTGAGATGCTCATGTTCTCTTGTGTGCGCGTGACACCATGCCTGTTAATTAGTATGCTTGTGTTTACAAGTTTTCACGGCCGATAAAACCACCACCCTTATTTCGTATAGCTGACTAATAATTTGCTGTCGCCATCAATGCTTGGCCTGTCGGGCGAAACTGCGACTTTCTTTCTTGCAGACTTACGAGGACAAGCAACTTGATATTGAAGTAACCGCTGAGCACGTCCAATATATTTAGAAGTTCTCCATAGCCGTCACTTTGCTGCTTCTACATGGACGAACGACACTATATAGATGCATACATGCATACATTATTGTCAGTGCGATGATGGGCTAAATGAGATCAGATTTAATGTGTTTCTCATTTACAAGCTCCTCAATTTACTGAAAGCCCACTTCTGAACAACATGGCTTGTATAAAATAGTGTAAGGAAGCCATCTTCATATTCCCTCTTTCTACTAAACAGACTCCACACAATCATTGTATTTCATTTCGTCGAGAAATGATAAATAATTTGGTATTCGTCTCCATATCAGAAGGTCATGTGCGTACTCGGATCGACTCGTATATTTCGCTATTCGAACAAATCCCAATTTCCACTCTCCTAAGTCCTCCTCCAAGCTATGCTATTGGCTTGTAGAACAGACGAAAAATGGAGAGAACAGCAAAACTTAGTACAGATATACTACTGAAGTGCGAAAATATCAATTTATCGTAGTTAGGATGTCGAAGGTTATCATCGCCATCATCCTATCTCATTTCCATTACGGTGTCGAAAGCCTCCCCTATTGATTTGAAGATACTCCGTCTTACGTCATCCGACGTCTATCCTACGCTCTTAATCTGGTTTGACGTAGGTTCCACTGAACAAGTGGTAGATGTGAGCAAATATGTTTCACTCAGCGAAATCTTCCAGCCGCAGTTTTTGCGTACCACTCTTAACATCATTCTACATGTGTTCCACAGTGTGTTTCACTAAGTGGAACATTCTGATCTCGTCCACATAGGTTCCACCAAATAATTAAGTGGAAGGTAGCCTACTCAAAAACTTGTTGCAGGGCTAGTTGATTCATAATGCTTAGGAAAAAGACACCATCCTGCTATTTCCAGCCATCTGCCATTGAGTAACTGCAACTTATCATCATCTAAGAGCCGACCGCAATGTTCATTACTGTTAGAATAAAACGATTATGACGTGTCTTTTTTTTTTCGAGGATATCGTCCGACACTCAGAATTCCAAGCTAAAGCTCAACTCCGTGCGCAACAAAGCTCCGTGCCTGTGCGGGGACGGTGACCATAAGGTGCCGCCATCCTGTGCTTGGTCCATGTTCTCCCTGAATGTCGTGGTCAGCACGCGGTCCAGGAAGTACAGCAGCGCCACCGACGCGACGGCACTCGAGAAGACCCACGAGCACGCGAACGAGCAGGCGCACGCACCGGCGAACAGCGGGCCCCGGCGCAGGCCGAAGCGCGCGCACATTCCCTGCGCCGTGCTGAGCACAACGTCGCTCCAGCGGTCCATCACCACCACCAGGAACAGCAGCGGGACCATGGTCAGGATGTCGGCCTGATTCGAAGATGGTTTCGCGAGACGCCGCGCCGTAGTCATGACTCTTGACTGTTAATAGGACAGTAAACAACAATAGTAACTTGCCCTAGCGGCACGGTAAGCCGGTCCATTGCGTGGGGGCGTGACTTATTATAGCCAGAAGAAATTCTGGAGTGCACAACTATACGGAAGCCACTCGACACGGCAGCTGCATGGCTACGGCGTTATATTGCCACGCACGAGGTCGAGGGTTCGGCTGCGCCGGCTGCACTCCGACAGAAGGGGGAATGCAAAAAAAAAACGCTCGTGAACGTTCTTTCGTTAACATCCTGAAAAAGCATAAGGTGTGTGAAAACTATCCACTAAATCCTTTTATAAACAATATTTCTAATAAGGCACGTCCCAAATAATCAGCTTTCGCTCAGCGCACTGTTCCTATACATAATTACAAGACGACTACCACGTGCCATATGCGTTGAATAAGTGTTATATATAGCTCACGTATTTCAACGATGAATGTAAAAGGCAAGATAAGCGTGCGTCAGATAGTCTGAAACTAAACCTGGAGCGATTGGCGGCGGCCACCGTAGGAAAACAACGCGTACTGTGAGAGGCCATCTCGTTAACCGCCTCACCACCTGCCTTTATAGAACGCAAGTGGCACATTTTGTCGGTGGATGGTTTCGTTAACGCCTTTAGATATCAGAACACTGGTAATGCATTCGAGTGTAGCGATAAATATCGCAGCAGTGGTACTCCTCATTACAAATATGAAGTTAATGTGACCGCAGGTGGAAGTCAGGGCGGGTCGATTGGACATGTAAGGTGCCACGTTACCAGGGCCGTGGAAACAAATCGCGGCAGAGTACCATCGGCGAACTCAACAGCGCCTCCCTCCCTACTTTGATTTCGACGACGGCCACTGCCAATCGGTCCTTTCTGGGTTGTGGACCATCTGGCACGTGCTCCCGCGTTTCTTTTAATATCGCTCGCTTTGCACGTCCTGTCAGGTTGTATTACTGCGCACATCCCAAAGCCAACAGCACACAATTGCCTACAGAACGACGGAGCGGTGTGCGGCAGTGTGCACTGGCTCATTCTAGTGGAGGTTAGTGCAAAGACAAGTAATACGTCATCAAATGTACTCTTTAGACCAGGAATTTGCACTGCTTTTGCCGGGATCAACCATATTTTGCTGAGGACTGCAGGAACTAGCGAAAAGAACGAAAGAACAACCGCGGTAACGCTGAGCCTGAACATTCTTTTCGCATTCTTACCACCAGTGTTCACTCTACGTGGCGTTGTCGTCAGCTGCCCCGTCCTATAACCCGCAACCCAGCCTAGGATGCGCCGCAAGCTGGCGACGGAGGTCGAAATTAGGTGCGCTGGTTTCTCTGAACCGGTGGGCGAGAATGAAATATCCTGGTGCCGTACTCGCAAAGCTTTTTGTTTGTAAGTGTCACTTGTCATTCGACGGCTGCCTTCGCTACTATTCGTCCAGCATGAGGATTAGCTAAAGTTTGCTATTAAGTATGCAATTATATATCAAGAGCTTCCTCGTGAATACGGCACCTGGCCTATACTGTTATGATCACCACTTGCCACCTTGTCCTATGTGCGGAAAAGACAAATCATGTTGTGAGCGATAGGTCACGCGGAGTCATAAGGCTCATGATCGGTTTCCATCTTGGCTACTGCCGAGGCCCGCCTTGAGTATAGAGCAGTGTGGTGGGCAAAAGGAAGCCGTAAAGGCCAGTTGCCATAATCGGAAGCGCAAGTAGAAGGAATCAGTACTTCTGGCGTCGAGTTCACAAAGGCACTTTGTTTAAACAAGCGGCCACTGACAGAAGGCTCAAGCCCCTCTGAGTGCGCCGCTGCAGAGTTTGAGACGAGCGTGCTCGACACTGTAGCAGTCATTTTTCGCCGCTAAGTTTGCTTCTGCATCTATGAGTCTGAGATAACAATATCTTGAATAAGTTAAGTGGCAAGGCTAGTGAGGGCATTGAACATCGAAACGATGCATACACACACAGACATATACGCACTGCAAGGTATTTGTGAGCGACGCGTTCTGTATCCATGAGGCCCAGCAGCGGCACGGTGACCAGATGCACAAGCGATGTGACAGGCTTGGGCAGCGAGTTGAATGCCCAGAGTAGCAGCGGCAGGAGCAGGCAGTACAGGCAGCCTCCATACTGCATACATTGCAGTAAACGGTATGGATAAAAGGCCGGAAATACGTGAATGACGAATTAAAAAAAAAACACATATCATACGCCGACAACATGAAACAACTGAAAAAAAAAATAAAAAGCAAAACCTGGACAAGCTGAAAGCAGGAGTCAACGTTTCAACAGGTGGACTTGCCTTTTCTTCCTTGAAAAAGAAAAAGTCAACCCATAGAAATATTGGCTCCAGCTCTCACCTGGTTCTCGTTTTGCTCATCGCCTTCAGTTTTCACCTCTCGCATTTTCCATGTTTCAACTGAAAAAAAAAAAACCCACAAACATGATAGTTTGGCCGCCACAAGGGTCCCTTGCTCCTAATGCTTGATATATGTACATTATATATGCACTTAACTGTGAACAAAACCTCCGTGTGGAGGTCAAATTTCTTCACCTTGGTCGGCATCTGTTTCGTTCGCCTCATGATTCTTCACCAACCAGAAGAGACTTCATCAGACTCTCGACTGTCATGCCTCAGTAGTTCGTTGAACTTTCCTAATGCGGCATCTCATACCGATGTGGCAGCGCTTACGTGAATTCGCTGTGTGGGCGACTACCCGCGTATTCTACTCTTCTTCGACCACGCTTTCCTCTACTCAATGAAGATTATAATGATGATAATGTCGATGATGGTATGAGCATCCTTTTTGGAACTGGACGCTGGCACATGCCACCAAGCTCGATCTTTTAACCTTTTCGGTTATATAAATGTTCGAATAACATCGTACACTATGCTGTATTACTCACAGTACAGCAAGCGTTCACAGGAAGATGGAGATTTGGAATGATCAAAAGTAGTTAACAAGCGATGAGTCTACTCCGTAGACATGTTTGGAAGCGGAAGCGGCACATTCCATTCAGCATATTTTCGCAGAATCGCAGACTCATTGAATATTCCTACAGAGATAAATGTGGAAGTATAGTTAGCCTGCCCAGGGCGTTAGGTTTTAACAACAGACGTAAGTTAGTCTTCATTGAAGACTAGTAAGAGGCGGCTAATATATTCCTTGCGCATAGGGGGGGGGGGATAACGTACCATCAAGCAAACTTCCTATTGTGTGAACAATGGTCGAATCTGGTGCAAATTAGAGACGCTTCTGGAGCCAACATTTTGACAAGAGGACTTGCCGCGTCGAAGACAAATTTTCTTGTTGAAACTTTGCTCTAACGATATTTCTTGCTTCCAATAATTTTGGCCATCGTTAACCATAGCAAGTTCTTCGCTATCCTTCCCTTTGCGCAACCAATATGTCAGCCGTCTCTTACTAGTCTTCATCGAAGATTCGCTTACGTCTCTCTTTAAAGCGTAACGCGCCGGGTAGACTAACTATACTTCCAGATTTATCACTTGGTGAATATTTCATCATTCTACCAAAATGCGCTGAATGGTTTGTGCGCTGCTTCCACATGCCACGTTGAATTGGAGTCGTCTTTGAAGGCGGAGGCAGTGCCACGGTTAGAATGTTATGGTCCCCGCGCTTCATTAACAGTCCGTTCGTACGTCCATCCAACTATTCATACACCCACCCACAAACCTAGTCACCTACCAAGTCCACTGAGTCGAGGTGGCGCGACAAGGGGATGAAAGTAGGGCAGTTAACTGCCATTTGGATGTCCGCACTGTCGTAAGCAGGAAGCTAAGCGAGGAAACTGCGACATAGGCGATCGATCGCTCTCTGTACCTTGGGGCCGAGGAACAGCAGCGGCAGCAGGTAGAGTGGCATGAAGATCCCCAGGTGGGAGAGGCTGCGACACTCCTTCCATTGCTCCTCGACCACCGACATGGGCGTTGCCGGCGGCTGATGGGAGTGCGAGTGGTGGGGTCGCTGAGTGTCTAGCTCCACCTGCCGCTCGCCTGCTCAGCAGCAGTAGAAAGTAGTGGGTAAGATGGTGGTGTTATGGAGTGTAGTAGTAGTAGTAGTAGTAGCAACTAATAGTAGTAGTAGTAAGTAGCAGTACTAGTAGTAAGTAGTAGTAGTAATCAGTACTTCTAGTAGTAATCGTAGTCGTAGTTGTTGTAACTGCTTCCTTGATGAGCGGGTTTCAAGGTTTGGGAGGGGGTTGGGTAAAAATATCGCCACGCTCATATCGCTTCCCAGCAGGGAGGCCATTTTCATCTTGCATGCTGACTTAACCACGAGCAGCACGACGATTTGGAATACTTTCAGTCAGTGCACATATCCACAGCAAGGACCGGATGTGTACTGGCTCAGTCATCGTCTGGGCATATAAAGGAAACATGAGCGTAAGCGTGCGCCGGACCCTCTAGAGACGCAGAAGCGAGCATCAACGCAAATGGCGACACCTTGAGCCGCTGTGTTTAATTACCGCACTGAGCAGTTCTAACTCCCTCTCAGTTGCACCAACAGCCAAACTGCGACACTTTCTGGGCATGCACAAGTGACGAATCAAGTCGAGTCATCTAAAATGGTACGCACAGACACCGCCTGGCTTCCAGCGGGCCGTAACCAAAACTTCCCATTGGATAATAGAAGACACACATATCACTGAAGGCTAGCCTCGCGTACAATGGCTGCGTCTTTCCATGCAATAACGGGACCTGTAAGTTCTTTTGTAGCATACTCCGCACGGTGCTGAAGCTGCAAGCAAGATCACATTGTAAAGTTTCCTTCAGTCATCCATTTATTCAGCAGCAAAACGCCGTGGCCACTGAGCGCACCATGACGTTTCTTGAGATTGGCATCACATCAGTGAAAATATGTACACGTCTATGGCCTTTGAAGCTGACGGGTACATTTCTACACACTAAACATTTTAACTCCTTTACGACTGTGAGGGTTCTTGGTTGTCCATTATCTAACACCCTCGCGTTTAAGGGGTATATATCGAATCGCTGGTTGGGACAAGTGAAGTTTGCTCATATGCCGACTTTATTGGGGGACGTGAAAATGACGGTTGCCACGACAGACGGCATGAAAACTGAAATAAATAAACTTTCATGGCCATCGCTGTCACATCATCGGAATCAGATATTTAGGTGGCGCCAATAAGTCGGAATCGTTAACCCAGTTCTTAATTGCGCCTTTTCTCATCGCAAATGCAGTTAGAGCTCGCTGCCGTGCGCCATAAAACTTGTATAGCCCTAAAGGCAAGCCAATACCCTTAAGGGTGCAAAAATTTTTAGAGTGTGCGCACACAGTGTACGACTGCTACGAGTCTTATTGCTACCAGCTACTACGGCTCTTGACTGTCAGGCCTCTCACCTTCATCTTCGCCTGGCGCGCGTTGCTCGTCCTTCGCCAGCGCCTGTGGCCGAGGAGGCGTGCCGTAACCAGCCATAATTCACGTGTGCAGTGCGACAAAAGCAGAGTCAGAAATGCAATTCGAGTGACGAGAACCGCTTGGAAGCACCAGAAGCAAGGAGGCTCGTGCGCTGTCGTCTTCGTCTTCGGGCGGCGTTCCCACGCGCTTCAAATAAACGCACGTGCTTTCGGGTTGTGTACTTCTACTCTTGCTTTGAGCAAGGACGCACGAAGTCATCCTGCCCCTACCCAACGAAGGACGACACCACGGAGCCTGAACCATCAGCATCGTTTCGATGTGGCCTATGCCAAACAAAAGATCATGACATCACTTCTACGACGTGCCCTAAAAAATTGCCAGGCTTAGCTTGGTTAAGCCAAGAATGCGTTGCATATTGTGTTGGGACCCAGCTATTCCTCCGGCTGTCGTGACGTCACGTCACGTGGTTGCGCTAAAGGTCAATGGTGGCTGCCCGACCACGCCCAAGGGCTGAACTGAGTGATTGCAATATGCAACGCATAAAACTCTAGTGTAGGGGTATGAGCCACTATGATGGCTCATACCCCCAATGGTGGCTGCCCCGCCATGCCCAAGGGCTGAACTGAGTGATTGAAATATGCAACGCATAAAAGCTGAAGGCCACTAAGAAAGCTCGACAACACCGTTCTCGACAGCCAGCAAGGACCGCTCAAGATCCATCGATGAAACAAGTCCCTGTGTGTAACCGTTAGGCCGTTCTGGCCTCGCTGGACGAGGACGCTAGCGGCTAGCCAAGTGACATCTGCAAGTACAGGAACAAGTGATACTGTCGTACTTGCTTGACACCTGTTAGCTAATTGGCTTCCCGACCACAACGGGCATCAGAATCGGTAGAAAACACGCAGCTTCCCTTGGCAAACGAATAGTTCCATATGGACGCTCGCCTAGTCGCCCTTCAAAAGGAAATCCAGCGTCTCAAGGAACGCAGAACAGTGCTCCAGCACCGTGATGGCGGAACGCGGTCGTCGCACTCGTCGCCGGCGTTCATTCATGCTCAGGGTCCTGAACATTTCGCTGCGCGTGTTCGAGAAATAGGTTTTACGCTCACCTCTGCGCTATTCCTGCTCAAATTTTGCAGAAGGATTGAATTTTGGCGTCGACTTTGTTTAGTATAACACTTAATTGGCACAGGTAATTGCTTGGTTTTTACGAAAAAAGTGCAAATTTCCATCCGCTTATGAGGATGTGTGTTGCTGCCGCGACGGCGAAAGATTAAATTGTTTCATCGCCTGTCGTCATCTGCAGAAAGCAGCGTTTCAGGCAGGGCTGCTGCCTATTCCACGAGCGGCCAACACGCGTCAGCCTTCCCTGATGATCGGATGGCATACCTGATCGGATGGCATACCGCATGAACTTTATAGAAACATGGAAGGCAAAGTTCTTGATGTGCTGTTGGGGACCATAAACGAAGCTTAGGCTACGGAAGCCATTCCTGATTCTTGACGGCATGCAGAAATGATCCCTATTCCCAAACCCGGAAAGCCCCCAGACGTATAGCGCTAACTTTGCCTATCGCTAACCAAAGCGGTAGGCAAGCTGATGGAGCGTATGCTCGCGACACCTACTACATGGTGGCTCGAACGATACCCCTGGCATCACCCGGGCTAAATCGGTTTCCGTCCTCATCTGGGCGCAGATCATGGCTTTGTAAGGCGAGCTTTTCCTCTATGGTTCTCATGGTAGGCCGCTCCCAAAAATTTGCACCATTCTCTCCATGTACATTCGCAAAGCTTATGAACATGTGAATCACGAAGCAATTGTTGGAATTCTTTTTTGGCTTCAGTTCCCTAGCCGTGTCTACACATTCATCGAAGTCGTCCTGCACGCTCGCACTTTGTCCAATCACCTGGCTAGTAAAGCAGCAGGTCACTTCGTCGCACATTGAGGTGTCGCTACCAACGCTACCAACCCTATAGGCCCAATCCCAACTCAATACTATCGATGAACTGGTGCACCAACGTCGACGCGCGCGCACCCTAAAGCCGTCAGAGTTCTGCTCAGCTGCTGTATAGGTCCGGTACATGGGACATGAAACAGACAATACAGCTTCTAAGACGCCCGATGTAGATGCGTGGAAGAGGGTACATTTAAGGTACAATAAGCCTCTTGGTCGTCTTTATAGCCCAGTTCCTCGCCAGGCGAATGCTGAAGTTTCCTGCCTTCGTCGCACCGATGATAATCAAGACGACGAGGATCTCATAGCATACGCTGGTGCCAGTGTTAATGGCACCACAATTCACACAGCTCTCGTGTGTGCATTGACACCAGAGGCAGGCCAGACGTGCTCGTATGTTGCTGATCTTGCACCACCGGACTATCTTGCCGAACTTGCTGCCATACGAGACAATTTGGCCGTGTTGCTCTCCTTTGTTAGAGGTGCTCGATATTCTCAGCTCAACGTTCGCAGGGACTCGACTCAAGCCATCCACGACATACGTAGGGTATTTAGCTCGACTCTAATCTCAGATAGCATTTACCGTCTTGCTGCAACTACGAATGTCGTGATACGCGTCCAGTGGGTGCCTCGAGCAGCCCTGACTTGTGTGCTTGCAGCAGATTTGGCAACCCACCCAAAGATCGTACCAACTTCCCCATTTACCTGAAGAAGCCTGCAGACAACTGATCCGGGAAAAAGAAAACCTCCGGCATGCAACACGAGCTCTTACACCTCCGTGTGGGCCAGATGTCCCTGGTGGTTTAACCCGCCGAGAGGAGGTTACGTTACGGAGGCTGCGTGTCGAGGTCGCGCTCACCCCGTCTGTGAGCGCTCTCTGGCCACAACAGTACCATGGTTCTTACGGTACAGCGCGCCCATTTTGTGACACAGATATCCAAAGTGTGACAGTGACACACCTACTATGGACGTGCCCAGGATTTCACCTAAGCCGTCTTCGTTTACTCCGGGCAACAGGCCTTCGCCCTAGACGCCCACCCGAACTCGAATGTCGGATTCGTGGACCATATCATCGTTCACTTCAAGATTTTTTTAACAGGTCAAATCTAAAAGTGTACTTTTGACATGCTTTGTATTATGTCCAAGGGCAAGCTTTCGTATGAAAAAAGAAAGCAAGAAATAAAACAAGCGAATCTTTCATGTGTACTCTCGCAAGTGTATAATTTTTCTCAGTGTACGGATACCAAACCACACAGGCTAATTCTAAAATGGGAAGAATATGACTTTTATAAGCCAATTATCTGATTTCTAGTGTCTACTGGCGTCATGATCTCCTGATGTATTCCAAATGTTTGTCATGGCCTTCTTTTTTATTGAAGCGATGTGATCATTCCACGGGAGGTCCGAAGTTTTTACTATGCTTTGGTATTTTCTTGCTAATTACAGCAGTAAGAGAGTAGCCGTTCATTCAGTCCGGAAAAGTCAGTGGCTGTATTTCTCTCAATTGACATTGAAACAATTTTTTCATTTGCGTGCGTGTGTGCTTGCAGGTTTTTTTTTCTATTGAAGTGGAATGCTAGGAGAGGCTGGCGCCATTATGGCGGCACCGGCTACTCCTTGTCACTTGACAAACGAAACAAATTTGCATCAAAAGGGACAATAGCGACACAAAATATAACACTCACTAGAACACTGGATGAATAACAAATATGCAGGTTTGTTTGTTTCAATGTGTGTGTGTGCGTGTGCGTGCGTGTGTGTGTGTGTGTGTGTGTGTGTGTATGTGTGTGTGTGTGTGTGTGTGTGTGTGTGTGTGTGTGTGTGAGTGTGTGTGTGAGTGTGTGTGTGTGTGTGTGTATGTGTGTGTGTGTGTGTGTATGTGTGTGTGTGTGTGTGTGTGTGTGTTTTGATGTTGATTTGGCTTTGTTCCACCGCAACCATGTAATTTCTATGGAGTAATATCTAATAAAACCCATTCATCGGGAGTATTTAACTCCTGGTATATGATGCAGTCATCCGCGAACTATTTCAACCGGTATTTCTTGTACAACGTCATAGATGAATAAGAAAAAGAAAAATTTATTTTCCATGGACGGACCCTTGAGGCATGTCTTATTTAATGATGCCGGGCGTGAGCACAAAATGGTGAACTACGCACGTTGGCACATACATGACAAGTATGCCTCTGTTAAGAGAACAGGGAATTATCTCAACAGGGAATTATTTCAGTGCAATTATTCACCCTGTGCATTGGGTTTGTTTTCATAACTGTCACAGTTCTCTTGACAAACCGAACATGTCTTCTTTGACGGGGACACGTTCAAAAAATAAATAAATAAATAAATAAATAAATAAATAAATAAATAAATAAATAAATAAATAAATAAATAAATGATGTGCACAAATAGAAGTTTTGCTTTAATAAGCCTTGGTACGATGTGCTCATTATGCCTGATGGCTTATCGGCAACACCACAAACGACAGCACCTATCTATACGAATAAGTGAAGCTAAATGTACAATTGGACAATGGACGACCTATCGCAGCATATACTGTTCAATGCGATACAAAACAGGCATAAGGAACACAGTAATGCTCCTCAGATGCGCCCCAGTTTGCAAAGCGACATACAGTGCTGCTTCTATAGCCGAAATTCCGAAATAAACCACGCAGCGCTAAATTTGCACCAGCGAGGCAATCAGCAACCCAGTAATACGCGAGCATTCATCTACTTTACGATCGTAAATCCCTCGGTCGCCTAATTAATCGATAAAAGACAGAACCGTTCGCTCGCGGACAGCTGAATCGCCGCAGCCGTCACCGCAGACCGGCCTGGATGTTCATTATGCCAAAATGCGGCTGCACGGTGACGCAGCCGCCCCTGTACAGGTCGAAGTCGAGGTCGTACACGGCCGCGCAGCGCCGGGTGTCGACGGCGGCCGTAGCGGTGAACTCGGCACGAATCGTGGCCGGCGACACGAAGGCGTAGTAGTCGTCGATGGCGGTTCCCGCCTGCACCACGGCTCCGCTAGGAAGCGTGACGTCGTGCGTCGTGTGGCCCACGGGTCGCTTCGTGATGCTGGTGCAGGTACCGGGAGCCGCGTACGAGGAGACCTGCGCGGAATGAAGTCCACTTAGATGCATTGCTTTCTCCGTGTTGCATGGCTTTCGCTAAGCACAGAATATTGTCAGTCTGGAACGTGTGTGTACGCATACATTTAGAAGGCAAGATAAGAAACGAGGCTAATACCAAAGGAGGTTCTAAATAAACAATTTCCGGAGCTGAGATGATGTCTGAAATATGAAACCCGACCGCCAGCCCTTTATTTTAGGCTTGTGAGTCTGGCTCCTGCCAAACACGATTTGCGACTTTCGCACGCAACAAATGCAAGATGGCCGACCATTTGCCCAACTCTGCTGCCTGCAGGGAACACGGGGAGAACAAATCGATGCGCAGTCAGCATCGGCGCCAAATGTCGGAACCCACTGTTCTCCACACTGCGCTTTACAAAGCTGGTTGGCGTATGCGCGACGCACCGTTATCTCACCTCGAACACCTGGGCACTTTCCGTAAAGCCGGCCACAGTCATCATCATCCAGCCTCCCGATTATTGTCGCCCTGACGGGAGCCATGATGCTTGCCCTCGTCACGCTAACTTGATACTATGAACTAGAACGTACTACCATATACGATTTACAATGAACCAGTGACATTGGTGCTATGCTCGGCTGTACTCGCGGACGACTTTCCGTGGCAATAGGATCCACGCCTTAGCGACGGCTCCCTCCGAACAACGGAAACTAATCTCTAAGGCCTCAAAGGCCGCATGCGGTTAT
This sequence comes from Dermacentor andersoni, assembly GCF_023375885.2. Classification (NCBI taxonomy): domain Eukaryota; kingdom Metazoa; phylum Arthropoda; class Arachnida; order Ixodida; family Ixodidae; genus Dermacentor; species Dermacentor andersoni. Next base: position 48,743,454 of record NC_092816.1, read on the forward strand.
TCGTGGAGTACTCATGAAGGCAAGCATACAAATATCACAGAATTTCCCGCCAAAATTACAAGAAGGAACTTTGGCACGGCAATGCTTCAGCGTCCATGCAAATGATGATTACGTAGTACATTAATCTCTCATAAATGATGTCTAAAACACGGCAGCCGTGACATATGCGTGTATCCGGCTCCGCAATCATGTCCGATGGGTGCATTCTGCAAAAGCACATCCTTCGAGATTTGTGCCTGTTACCAGAAACCATCGCTGGGACTGAGATTCTGCCACCCCCTATTGGCGACTCCAACTACATGCTCATCCTCCCCCCCCCCCCCCCCCTCCAGCGGCCGCGCCGAGAAATAGCTCATCCAGGTTCAAGCCGGAAGCGAAAGAGGACCCCCTATCACGACACACGCTGAATGTCTCGCAGTTCTGAAATCTTCGTGGTGCCGCAGCACAGAAGAGAGAAAAAACAATAAAAATACGTAAGTCGAATTACTTGTTGTTTACCATTATGCGTGTCATCGCGGCGGGAAAACAGCAATGTATGATTTCATCTTTTCGCGAAAGAAGCAGACGACGCGCATTGGAGAGCGACTTGGATAAGAAACTTCGCATTAGGAAAGGTGACGACTGATTCTATACCGGTTTGTTCGAAACACTTCACTTGGCACTTCTGCGTTGCCTGATCGCAGAACATCGTTTTCAATATCTTGCTGGCGATTGAAATTTCGGAGTGTGCATTTGTTTAAGCAAGCGCTTTGATAAGTTATCGTGATGTGCGTTGAAGCTTCTTTTGGTTTTGTTCGTTTATAGCTTTCTGCATAAGCATTTGTGTTACTAAGGCCTTAAGCAGCAGGGATATGTTGGCCAGTGTACTTTTGCCTGCAGGCGCGGTAGCAGGAATGATAACTGCCTCGGAACGTGTGAAGTTGATCATGACACATGTTGTGCCACGAGGCGACATATCCTTTCCATAGCATGGTTTTGGTTTAACAGTGCAAGAAGATGCTTTTTTCTTTATTCAGTGCGTCGAGTTGTCAGTTTATAAGCTCGCAGGAAATTTAGATGCGTCAGCACACAGCGCTCTTTCCAGCTTTGGAGCGTTCGATCTGCGCACAGCGCGGCTAGTGTGCTTTCCGACACTGTGCACACACATGAATTTGAGTGCAGCTGTTTCAGTTCGTTTCTAAGTCATGCATTTACACTAATAGAAGTGACTTTGCCCAGTCGGAAACCATAGCACAATTTCGGAAGCCTGTTGGAGGAAACTCAACTTAGTCCCGTTGGCTGTTATCAAATTATCGCGTTTCACTAGAGTTTGAGAATGCGTACATGCGCCAAGTGTCGGCATTGTTCGCATGCTCGAGCCTTACAATGAAGACTGCGTATACTAGAAGCATAAACAAGCACCATTCATCGGACGCAGACGGCCTTATCACTGGTATCAAATAACTATGAAAAGAAAGGCGTGAGCCCGACTCAGAAACGGTACTCTCACTTGTTTTTATAGCAAGACACACTGACCAGATAAGATTACAGTTTTTAGCCTCAGTCCAGAATATCCGTTTTAGCATATGAAAGCAAGACAGACGCTCCTGCCTATATATTGTGAGATGCTATATGTGGTGCACTACAACACGAGTCTCAGTACGGAGTTGCCTATGAAGATCGGAAACAGTCGAGTATCGTACTTGCACCAGTGAGGCAAAGCGGCGGAGAAGTGCTTTAACTTTTAGGAGGCCCGCTACGCACAAGAACTGCGCTATTTTAAACATCCGGCTCACCTGAAAGGCACTTCGTCATTAAAAAAAAATGTCTGAAGTGGCTCCCCGGTTCAGGTCGGACGTTGGCACACACAGCGCGAAGATTTCCGCCGTTTCGTCGCTGAATTATCCTTGAGACCGATCAAAATAACGTGATCGGCAGCAAGGGCCCTTCCGGCTTCGACGAAACACCTCGATTCGACGCTACTACAAACGAGAAACGCGTGAGGGCAGCACCAAGCGAAAGTGCCACCGTGAACTCTGATGTCGTAGCTACCTTCGTTTGCTTGGATAACTGCTGCTTGCGACGTTGTTGCGGCTTTGTTAACTACAACGTGCCTGTCGTGATTGGCCTGAATATCGAAGCAATCTGTACTTTTCTCAACGCAGAATGCGATAAGACTCTGCAGGCACACGCACAATCGCTGCAAGTTGCATGGTTTGTGACACAATATTTTGTAGGAAATGACCAATCGACAAGACAACAAAGCCGTTTGAAGCCTGAAGGACGAAACTTAGACAAATCAACGTACTATGATTTTCGCGTTGGCTGAACAGCCACGCACAGCTCTTAAAGTCACTAGCGTCACGGCTAACGATAGTAACTTTTATACAAGGAATTAGTGTTAAATGAATGATGCTTGCGTAGGCGTACACCTGTTGCAGTGAGGGTATGTATGTGGAGATTATTTTTTCATTGGGTAATTCCGTAGAGAACATAGCCGTGAACGGGCACATCTTTAGCGATTGTGTAGGTGGCTACATAGCCGACTCGGCTTACGCGAACTCAAAAGTGTATTCCTCTTCACCGAAGTTTCATTTAAGCGAAGCGCACAAACATCCCCAAGAATCATTTCATTCGGAAAGCGTCATTGTTTTCATTTTTTTATTTCTGTAGTGCAAAGAGAGGATTTACGTGGCGCTCAGGTTCTCATATTGTAGCTTCTTGAGCGCAAGGTTGTGTTCGCGCGCGAAAAAAAAACCCCCCGTAATTCTGTGCAGTCCACGCGTTCATACTAACGCTGTGGACTTTCAACTGCATGGCTTTCAGTCTGGTCCGAAACAGTAACACTCACTGGAAGAGCAATATCTATATGTCTTGGTCAATACGTAGAATCATAACCCTAGCCACGAACTTCTCCGGCTCTGTTGGCACCAACAGAGGCGGAACACTATACTGTACGTGAACAAGCCAGAGATTGTCTTCGTCTTGTTTATATGCACGTCTGGCTTTTGCGCTGTTCTGCTGCCGGAATAAGCATTGTGTGCTTGCACAGAGACGTTCTGGCTTTATGGCACTGTACTATTCATTAGGATAAGTCGTGGAGAGGAGTGCGGATCTAAACATTTATGCTCAATCCGATGTGATTGTTCACCAAGTAGTAAAATCAGTCGTCCTGCTCTTCAGTGTTCCTTCAAATGAAAGCTTCTGTACACATGTAATCTTGACACTTTTTCGTGTCACGACAGTGCGTCGCCTGGAGGTTCCGGAAAACAGACTCTTTCGTAAGTTTCTATGACATTATTAATTAGAAGCATAATAAAGATCTTGCGCACGTTTACTATAGGCGATATACAGTATCAGAAGTGACAGAGTAAAACCAGCGAAAGTAATAATGTCGAAACCTTGAACGAATACTATACACCTTTACTAGAATTTGCAGTGTATAATGGCTGTATCGCACATGCTCTATTCTATAAGCGCGCAGATGGCTTATAAACTTGCACCTCTAAAAATGTTGCGAGATTTAGAGTGAATACAAAATTTGTACATGACATCACGGACACAGCCTTCCCACACAAGCCAGTGCCCAAACATGACTGACGTCAGTGTGCACTATACCATCACGCGTGTATACATCCTCTTATACTTTTGGACGGTGACCTTTCCTAGTGGATTATGGCTTTTACCGATGTGATCGCTCGGTGCAAAAGGCGCCTGTTTATCTTTTTACGAAGCTTCTCGACGTGCTAGTAAATCCGTACAGCCTATACGAAATGGCGGCCATGACAACATCACTGGAAATCCCGCAAATGCGAGTAGGTTTAACCTGGGCGACCGACGTGAGCGCGCAGAACTCGTAGATGGCCACGACGCCGGGCGTCAGGCTGACGTTCCCCACGGGGACGGAGTCCAGGACGGGTGCGGGCGGACTCGATTCGTAGGCCCGGCTCACCGGCAGGCCGGCCGTGAACGAAACGCACAGCCTGGGTGTTGCAACCGGGGGCGTGATCCTGGCCGCCATCGCCGCCACCCTCTGCATGTCGGCGATCAGAGCGACCGCGTCGGCCCTGGCCGCGGAGCACATGTGCACCACGTCGTCGAGGTGCAACCGGTGCGTCTCGTAGACGACGAAGCTGACTGTCGCCTTCGTGGCGACTCGCGTGACGGCTCGGGCGACAGCCGTGTCGGCCGGAACGATGACGCCGAGGGCGTAGTCGTCCGCGTTCAGGTTGCGCAGCCTCACGACGGCCGCGAGCACTCGGCTGAGGTAGAGGTAGTCGTCGGAGTGGCCGCACGCACCGCCCATGTCCTGCAAGGGTGGGCGGAGGGTACTTATTTGCTGCCTTCCTTCGCGGGGTTGCATACAAGAAGATTAAGTTGTATCGTTGGAGTTTTATACGTGCGCCAAAAGATCGAAATGATAATGAGCTGCAGTCTGTTGTATGAGACTCCTTATTAATTTCTCCAACAAGGGGTTATTTAAGTTGCACCCCATGCGCGGTACGCGAGCGTTTTTTGCACCCCCATCAATGTGTGGCCGTAGTGGCCTGTATCGAGCCCACGACCTCGAGCTATAGAAGCAGCGCAACGCCACGGCCGCTGGTTGACTAGGGCGCGTTCTTACAAAAAATTACTAGAGCCACCTGTGGCAGCCGCAGCGAGGCCGCCATGTTGCTACCTCTTATTTTTGTAACGCGAAAGATAATCAAGATGTCATGCAACAGTCATTTACACGTAGAATGTACGTATGGACAACGTATTCACTGCGTGTGTATCACTCTAAACAAAGTTTACACAATTTAGGGTGTATATCTGCCACACAGTAATAATCGTCATCTGCCTTGCTTGCGTTTCCTTTCTTGAAAACGCCGCGCCCGCTACTTTTCTGTCGGCAATGTTATGTCATGCTGATAACGCGCATGCCGTTCGGTATTGGGAAGTACCGGGCTCGCAGCGTTAAAGAAAGGAAATGCGCACAAGACAGATGATGTTTATTGTGGTGTGCCAAGATACGACTCAAAGCTGTAGATTTTTCATAGAGTGTGTTTATATATATATATATATATATATATATATATATATATATATATATATATATATATATATATATATATATAAACGAAAAAAAGGGGGTTAACCGAGGGGCCCTAAATTTACTATTCATATCATAAGAACCCAACAAACACTGACACCAAGGGCAACATAGGTGAAATTACTTGTGCTTAAGAAATGAAATAAGAAACAATAATTTATTGGAAATTAAACTGGATGAACAAACAACAAAATTCGAAGGTAGTGGGCTCGGTTCCCAGCTGCAGCAAGTTGTTTTTTCATCCTCTTTTCTTTTCCATTAATTTATCGGTTCTTTATTTCATTTGTTAAGCACAAGTAATTTCCCCTATATTGCCCTTGGTGTCAGTGTTTGTTTGCGTCTTATGGTATGACTAATATATATATAAATATATATATATATATATTTTTCCCTAAAGGTTGGCCGCTGACATCGCCAATCGAAACGGCTTTTGGAAGGAGCTCGTAACAGCTTACACTGTAAAATCAACTGGCCGCAGGTCGGCTACGAAGCTATGTCATCGCATTACGCGTGTGATGCCCTTACCAAATGGTCTATCGCGGCGCCGTTTCTTCATCCACATGCTGGGATATTTATGTTCATCTGGTAGGACTAACCTCGTCATCGATTGATTGCATACTTTGACGGCCTTTTTTACATTGTTGGTTAGACGTTCGATTACCGAAGTAAAAATATTTACTAGAGCTTTTTCTCTTTTTTTTTTCTTCGTTTAAATTTTGAACATAGGTGCCAGTGCCGGCATGTCAGTGGGACGCCACCGACTTTAGTGCATTTAAGTACTTGGCGCGGCTGCGGCGCGGTCCCTACTTCATCGGGTTCATGTTAGCGTAGCTACGGCAACACCGCAGCGCTCGGTGTGCCACACATTCCGGCGTTACCTTAACGGTAATAGTTCAATTTGAGTCTGATAACGTGAGGGATACCTTCCAGTCAATCACGGCGCCTCCGATGCCGTGCTTGTCGCTGAAGCGCAGCAGACTGGCGGCGAACTTGCTAATCAGGATCGAATCCCGGCCCATCCGCGAGAAGTGCGCGCTGTCCTCGCGGTGTCCGCCCAAACCGACGAGCAGCGGCGGCAGCGAACCTCCCCTCGCCAAGCCCTGCACGAGCTCGCGCAACTTCCAGACTCCGTAGTGTACGTCGAACTCGGGCACCCGGTCCCACACGACGCCGTCTTCGACGGCCAGCGACCAGTAGAGCAGGCTGTTGCAAAGCGACAGCGGCATGCTCGTCGCTGCGTAGTCGTACAGGTGGGCCTTGCGGAATCGAGAGTTGTTGAACAGGCAGATCACGTCCCCCCGGTGCGCCGCGACGGCCTGCAGGGTCGTGTTGTGTATGTTGATCTGCTTGATGTCGTCGATGAGCCTGACCGGTCGCAGGCAGTCGCGCGAGACGTTGGTCCACGGGTAGGCCGTCGTCGGACGCGTCCATCCGGCGGGCCTCGCGGTGGTCGGGCGAAAGCCGCCGAACGTGATGAACGGCGCGATGACCAGGCCCGCGGGCACGGCCAGCGCGGCCAGTACAAGCAGGCAGACGAACCACATCTGGGAGACGCTGGCGCGCAGGCGTCCGAGCTCGTTGCGCATGCGCCGTCGCGCCTCGAGCGCCGTGAAACGACGCAGTCGGGGCACGCCCATGAGTCGGCGCATGTCCTCGGGGGGCGCGATCAAGATTGGGTAGTCGGTAGGGATGATGGCCGAGCTCGACATTTGTGTCAGGTGCAGAAGGTCCTCGTGGGTCTTGGGTGGCTCCGGCAGCTTCGGGGTCTTCAGAGACCTCTCGCGATAGGTTTTACGCTTGGTAATGGTAGCAGCGGTGGAGAGCGTGCCGGCGCCTTTCACGCTCGTAGAGGAGCTGGTGAAGTCCGAGGAGTCCGTGCTGGAATTCGAAGTGCTCATCGAATCGGATAAGAAGCTCGGACTGGTTGTGGCGGTGGTCCCGCTGGGCTGCGCCATCTTGGGACTTCGCCGACGTTCGCCGTGTGTCTGTGGGGACCAGTGGATATAGGGTGACTTGAGCGGGTCCTAAAAGAGCGGGGAACGCGGCACCCGAATCCTCTTCTTCTGCGCCTTGCTGCGTGGCACGCGAACGCACGCGAGTGTGGATTGCTGCTTCTACGTTAATTCGATGCCAAACACCGACAAGTGCGCGTTTACCAAGAACTGGAGAAAGGAAGGCGACTACAGTCGTGAGTAGCTGGCGATTTAGCTTAACACGCAAGCCGAGAGGCAGATTGCTAGGCTCGGGGGTACACACTGTGATACAGTGGATTCGGTGCGGTTTCGGTTTCGGACCCAGGTTTACTCGTGCCCCCTCCGGGCGCCGCGGTAACTTGTCACATGACAAGTTACCGCCCAGCCCACCAATAAAATAGTTCTTCATCTCAGTAACCAGCTATGTTTAGATGCCCTGCGTATCATCATTATGGCCGCCCTCCCGGCTTTGCCACAGAATACACATGAACATTTTAGAGAAGGGAAACTGCACCTTCTGATGAAGAATGGAATTAAGTGTAGCGACGTCGGCGTAAACTACAATCTGCTACAATAGCGCACCGATGAATGGCGCTGATGACACTGTTCATTCAGGAAGGGGAAAAGCGCTTTTTTAAAGTATATCGTCATGCCTGGTTTTGCGCGTCGTATCTGGTTGTACCTACGCCCTCCTATGGCCTGAAAATGTGACTTGCAAGGAACCCAAGGTTCCCAAGGCACTATGCGAGTGTCGCTACCGTGGTGTGTGTATTATCTCGCGTTGCCGTGGGGTACCACGCCAAAGGACCCAAGAGCAACATAGTTACTAACTTGCGAACACCCACACAGAACAATTTGTAAAGTGGCATGTTTATATTGACCAAGGGAAAAAAAGGAGGGAATTGGCTCAAACAGTGTTAGAAAATAGAATGAAAAACCCTAGCAAAATCGGCACAAGTGCATACAATCAAGAAGATGAAACTTATGAAAGAGAACGAAAACTGCATGATAATGCTTCCTAAAACAGACCTTCCTGATTTTATTGAACAGGTAATTAAGCGCTATTAAATGCTATTTCAATAGCTATTAGGAAATTTATGATCCATAATAATTTCGAATAATCCACCCATTTCGTGGCCAATCCCCCATCGTGGGTAGGAGCCACACGCATCGCAGGCTACAACAACAAGAACAACAACAGAATTTGCCTGCACTTTTCTGTTGAGTCAGTTTGCTAAGCGGAAAGAATGCAATAGTCGACCATCTGAAAATTTTTGGTGACCGCAGTCTTGTCACAGAAGCTTACCTGATTTTACCGGTCCTGTGAGAACATAAAGTAAGAAGGTTGTATCACCTCGTTTGATTCTAGCAGCGGAGCTTTAGACAACGGGCGTTTCATCCTATCGTTGCCCTCTCCTATGAGCTTTGCGAGTGTTTGCCAGGTCGTGCTGCTCTAGTTAGGTGTGTGCACCTAGCGGGTTCGAATTGGGATTGGCACGCATAGCTGGTAGTTATAGTTGCCGCGGTAAGAACAGTGTAGTTCGTTCTGCTATGCTGAGTTAATCCTGCCTAAAACAACGCCGTAGCGCACAGTGCTGCTTCCCACACTTTGTGCTATATCCTTATAATTCATTTGTTTCAGTCTGACAGCGTCACAAAGAGACAGGATCGCACGGAAATGATCGTTTCAGACGTTGTGTCAAAAGGATATGGTCAAATTTTATTGTTCAACTGCGATCTCATGCTTAAAGTCGTTAGGCTTTAAGTTTGCAAATAATTGTTTACGCTTGTTTTGTTCTTCATCATAGCTCAGTTTGGTACATTGACGCAGCTCTAGGATTTCGTGGCACAAGTAGTCGTCTCACAGCACATACACGGTTCGCTGCTATAAGACAATTAATGTTGTGAAGGCAGTGTGATCGGTGGTTGTAATTCCGCAAAGTGTGAACACAACAAAAATGCTAAAAAAATCGCAGAAACAAGCACAGTGCTGGCAGTCTCATCATTCGGAATTCATGTAAACGAATGAGTTTTAGGCATGCAATCTAAATATGCCCTGTTGCGCCCGCACAGAAGTATTTGTAAAGAAGCACTCAGCCATAATCGCAGTTTGTGTATTATCTTTAGCAATAGGTGAACGTGTCAATACAAATTATGCACTTTTGAATAAACATATACGAGGTGCGTTCAAAAAGAAACCGAACTCTTCGAATAGCGCGCCAACGCCTTCGAATAGCGTGCACGTAGCGGCAGGTTTAGACAACAAACTGACGTTGATCGCGTTTTGCTCTGACCCTTAGTTGGTGAGCTACAGCCGCAGATGTGAGCTCGTACACAAGCTGTTCGTCGGATTAGTGCACATGTAACAATGAAACAGCTTGAATAACACCGTGTGTGTGTGTGCGAAATATTGCTACAAACTTGGCACGGCTTTGACAGAGACATTTCGTTTGCTTAGCCAAGCATACGAGGAGGATTGTAGAAGTCGCACGCAGTAGTATGAGTACTTTAGGCGTTTTTAACACGGCATAATGTCGATCGGTGATGATCCCAAGCCTGGACGTCCTTCCACAACAACAGGTGACCATGTCGAGAGAGTTCCTGCTGCGATTTGTGGATCGTGGAAATCGTTTTTTAACTGTTCGAGAAGTTGCTGACGAAGTGGGAATCAGCGTAGGATCACGTAATAATGTTTTGAGTGACAAACTTGAGGTCAACGAGAAGAAAGAGAACTAGAGATCAGTTGTGTCACTGCAATATTCGCGGCGCGTTTGTTGACTAACGATCAGAAAGAGACCCGTCTGGAAATCAACCAGGAACTGCTTCCCACTGCCAATTACAGTCAGGCAGTCAAGAACTTCATTGAGATCATGAGGAGGTTTAAGCCGTTGGAGATCCCATGCGGGGAGGGGAGCTCCTCGGGCAGAAACCGTAGGCGACGCCCAGGTCGGGACGGGAACCTGGTGACGCTGCGCCCGTTCTTGGGCCCTCTGGACGGCCTTGAGCTGGAGTTTGATGTCCGGACCTTTGGAGGGATTCTTCTCATTCGGACTGAAAACTTTCTTAAGAATGTCATAACAGGCGATTAGACGTGGCTTTATGGCTGTCATATCTAAAAACAAATTATGGGGTTTTACATGTCAAAACCACTTTCTGATTATGAGGCACGCCGTAGTGGAGGACTCTTGAAATTTCGACCACCTGAGGTTCTTTAACGTGCACCTAATTTTATGTATAGGGGCGTTCTGGCATTTAGCCACCATCTTAATGCGGCCGCCGTGGCCGGGATTCGATCCCGCTACCTCATGCTCAGCAGCCCAACACCACAGCCACTGAGCAACCATGGCGGGTGGCTCTCATATCGAAAGGAAGGTGCAGTCATCGCAATGGGTGGGCAAAGAGTCTCTTCGTACCTACAAAAAGAAGCATGCATGAGTCTTTGTCGCAGCAGTACTTAACCACAACAGACAATGCTGCACAAGTTTGACTCCAAACACGACACGCATCGAAACGGCGGAGGAATCGGCTATAGCGGAAGCCATAGCACAAACCAACGCATATTGTGTAATCAGCGATTCCCAGACGGCAGTACGCAACTTCGCGTATGGCCGGATCTCAGCGGAGGCGCTAAACACGCTAAGAAAAGGCAAAACAACAAGGGAAGACACATGCGTCCAAATCCTATGGATACCAGCGCACACCACCGACTTAACGGGAGAGGACAACCTTAACGCAGCGGCATACAACGTTGCTCGAGCACTCACTTTCCGAGCTGCGACGAACGTAGACCCCTCGACAGGGTCCTCCGAAGTGTGGGAATGGGAAGACAGAATGACCAGTTTTAACAACATCACCGACCATCGCGAGATGCAGAGGTGTACTTATCCACCACCCCATCCACAACTCAGTAGATCGCAAGCTGTCCAGTGACTACAAACGAAATCATATAAGAGCCCGATACTAATTATTATTAATTATTAGCATACAAGACTTTCATCAGACCATTGTTAGAGTACGCTACTCCTGTCTGGGATCCTTACACCCAAGCAAGCATAAATATGATTGAAATGATACAGCGGAAATCAGTCAGGTTTATTTTTAATTCCTACCGCCGTCATACATCACTTAGCGCTCTTTCACAGCAGGCGAACCTGGAAACCCTAGAGGCAAGACGGTATCGAGACAGGCTCAAAATGTTATATTTAATTCATCGGGAGCATGTAAAACTAGATAAAAAAATTGTATATTACCCCTTGTAGCCGGCGCCCAACGCGTTCATCACATTCATTCAGATTAGACGAGTTTTCGCGCGATACCACATTATTTAAGCAGTCCTTTTTCCACCGAACCATCCATGACTGGAACACCCTGCCTGAAAACGTTCTTCAAAGCTCCACCATATCGTCCTTCATGCACGCACTCATTAATCTATGAACCGAAACGTTTCCCACGAATTCTATCCTAATCCATACACTATGTGATATAGATCATATCATGTTAAGGGCACCGTTAATTTATTTGTGCGTGTGGGTGTATAAGACATTGCGTAATCATGTGCTGTAATACAGAACTCTTTGATATCTTCCTTCCTTTTCATTGTTGTTTGTTTCGTTTGCATTGTACCAAGATGACGCTTTGCTTGTTTCCACCTTTTTTGTTTCTTTTTCTTCTTTTTTTTTCTTTCTTGTGTTTCACATGTTATTGGCTCTTGAAGCCTTTATGCATATCCCACTCCTGCCTAGGGCCTCTAAAAGAGGCTGGCAGCACGGAATAAATAAAAAAAAATAATGTATGCTATTTATCCAGACTTAGACACAACAAATAGATGCAAAGTGTGGGGCACCAGAGCCACGCTATAACACATGCTATGGCAATGCCGGAGGCTAAAACAAGACAATGAGAGCGAAACCTCCATCGACAGCCTCCGCGCGCAATGGCAGGCCGCGCTGCTCAGCTCGAACCTGGAAGACCAACTCTGGGCAGTCCAGCGGCCCAAGGAAGCCGTCGAGAGGCAAGAACCCTTGGCCTTAACCTCGGCGGGTGTCCCAGCCCACTAACTCGCCGGACGCGAATCGTTCTGATTCGAAATAAAGTTTTCTCACTCACTCATGAGTCCCAAAGATCAAGGTGGTGTTGGTTGCAATTTTTGACTGCAAAGGCACCGAGCATCAGGAATTTGTATCACCTGGTGAAAGGGTAAACAACGAAGTCTACCAGGGAACTCTAGCACATTTGAGGGCTGCCGTACACAGCAAGAAGCCTGAGGGGTGGGAAAAACAGATTTGGATGTTGTATCATGACAATGCGCCAGCTCACTTGTCACTCGTTGTCCGCAGCTATCTAGCAAAACATCACACTCCTGTTGTGCCCCATCTACCGCATTCACGGTACCTAGCCCGAGCAGACTCTTTCCTGCTTCCCAAACTTATGACCACGTTGAAAGGACGTCGTATCCAAACCACAGAAAAGTTTCAAAACAATGAGACAAGAGACCTGCGCGCAGGTCTCTTGTCGCATTGGAGGCTTCTAAAAGTGGAAGAAACGATGGGAATAGTGTATTGCCAGAACAGTGTATGGCCACTTTGATTTGGACAGTGCCTAAAATGTTGTACAATAAGCAATAAAGCTCTCATAGAAAAAATTTGGTTTCTTTTTGAACACACTTCGTACACACAAAACAAACAACTCAGGCATGCTATCAAGCTCGGTCAAGGTGGAAGCAATAAAGCTTCACACATGAGTTTGTTGTCATTATGTTGTTATCTAGAAATTGTAAAGCGTGCTGTCACTGGTAATTTTACGTAGACACTTTAGCAAGCTGCAGCTTCAAATACGAATAATTGCACAATGTACGGCTTGGCAAGAGCGATATATGTGTTTTCACTACCTCTTCAATTTCGTAGCCTTTCTTGCAGAGCAGTACTGATTCTGCCTTCACCGCCTGTTCAGCCTAATAGCGGCAGCCAACACAATGGCGAAATATTCGCTCTGTCAGCAGTAGCAGGAACAGTGGCCCTCAAACACATAAATTATGTCTTTTCTGCTCTATACCAAAAAACACCAATGCATCCCATGAACGTAATCTGATTTACACTGCTAGTGAAACAACGCGTGTTTTAAGCATGCTTGGCACTTCCTGCAGGTAGCGTTCGCCACATTTACAATTTGTTCCTTTTAAGATGCAAATAATAAAAAATCGTGTTGCACGCACGCACGCAAAGACTAATTCGACCTGGCTCGTATTATTTGTTAATGCCTACGTCCTAAGTGCAGGTATTAGTTAAAGTCCGGTGATTGCTTTAAAAATAATCTCTTATGGCGCAGCTTAGTGTTTGAAGGACTCGCACACCCCTTCACTGCCCTGATACTCAGTAAATATTGGGTGTTGCTAACCTCTTGCCTGTATTCTCCAGGTGATGTCCTGGTGACATCAAGGTTCCGTTAATAAATACAGCGATTAAGGCTGGAACAGTTTTTCTTTCCCCTCTGAATTTGCAAGATTCCTCTCGCAGGATGCAAACATAATTTTATGCGGACCTGACTTTATACAACTGATGTTCTTGAATCGTCACCAATATCCCTCCAGGAGATGCCTTAAAAACGTCCCCGGGTACACAACATGGTAAGGATAAGGTTCAGGACGACCTTTTTTTATATACCAGTAGCCATCAAGCAGTTTCGAAGAGCTGGTAGAGTGTACGTTCGAGACCAGTCATCCTGTCGTTGTGTTAAAGTTCTGGAATGCTAGAAATGACGAAACCATCTCATATGTAGAAGCATGAGGTGCAAAGACAGAATTGTGTCAAAAGTAACGTAGCGAATGTTTAAACTGGTGTTTAATTGCATACACAGAAACATACCTCGTAAGGAATGCACGACTTCAGGTAGCTCGTCTGGAAAGTCATGGCACGCAGCAGGTGCTTTGCCTATTGCGTTGAGATGTATCAACAGGGAGTATGGATAACATCTTTTCACAGTAGAGGCAAGTAGAGACAAGAAGGCTGTGGAGAACAAAAAGTATAGCCTTGAATAAACTTCATTGTTGCACCAAACCACTCACACGATCATTAAAACGATGCAAAGCTGACGTTACTCTAAATGTCGTCAAACAATAGGTGTGTTGATAAAATAGATACTTAAAGCTTACAACCACCAGAGAAAAGAAAACGTCCCTTACGTTGCTTTTCTAGTGCGACTGTTACTAACTTCACAGTTGATATGTATTTTGCACAGATGAATGTGCTTTGAACATGCATGCGAAACGTTAGATATGTACCTGCCCCTTTTAACACAATGGCGCGGTTTGTGCGGCGTTATTCACAATAGCTTTAACACGCAATAACTTTCGAGAATACTCGTCTACTGAATCAACAAGCTGCTCTCAAGCTAAACCAGGTCGCTGAAGAGAACTTAATATTTTAGCAATGGCTGACAGAGGCTGGCGTGTTCAAAACTTGTTGATGGTTACGCACTCTTTCCGTATAGAACGAAAAAAAATCGACGCTAACAAGCACACGCTGTACGTTTTTACTCACAGGTGCGGTTATCTTCAGCCTGCAAACCGGGTGTACCACCGGCGGCAGGTTTCGAATGTGGCTTCGTTCGGCCGAAGCGAGGTGACTGCGCTGTCAAAACGCAAAATCAACGTGGAGGGGATAAACTTAGTCCCTCGGTGGCAGTGGCTGCCGATAGGGCAGTGCCTATAGCGGCTGAGATATTCCCAGCGAATTGAAAGTAGCGCAAGCTTACGTAAGACTGCGCGACGGACCCGCAAGCCGTTGCGTTGTTCTACGGCCGTGTAACTCAAATTGGGGAACCATACCGTGACGTCGATGTGAATAAGATGATGCATGATCAAGAGGCAGCTGAAGCAAAACCATTGGTAAAGGAAACGTGGTGCATTATATAAAAAAACGGAAAACTCTGTATAAAGAGGAGCTCGTTCAAGTTATGTATAATAATTTTGTTAAGAAATACTCCTTGTAGACTTCAAGAAAATTTTGTGTTGAATCTTTGCACCGACGTGCAAAGATCAACGCGCAATAGCAGGAGTGGCGGCCGTATAATCCCCGCAATGTGCTGAGTCTAAAAGGCTGCGTGTCGGGCCGATACTGCGAGGAAAAAAAGCGAAGGGAATGACCTTTCGGAGTGTTCGCTTGCCGAGGTTGGTTACGTGACCTAATGCTCTCTCCTAATTTATTTGTTTGCTGTGATCACAACGTCCGTTCACCCTTCCATTCCTGCAAATATTCATGCACCCACCCTAGTTCGTTGAGTCGAGGTGGAGCGACAAGTGGATGAAAGTGCTAGAATAGGGCGGTTAACTTGCGTTCAAATATCCGCACTATTGTAAGCAGAGAGCGAACAGACGAAACTGCGGCAGACTTGATCACTCGCTCGCTGTACCTTGGGGCGCAGGAACAGCAGCGGCAGCAGGTAGAGTGGCATGAAGATCCTCAGGTGGGAGATGCTGCGGCTATCCTTCCGCATCTGCTCAACAACAGACATGGACGCTTCCGTCGGCATATGGGAATGCGCGTACTGGGGCCGCCGAGTGTCTAGCTCTACGTGGCGCTCAGCTGCTCATTAGTAGTAGAAAACAGTGGGTAAGATGGTGGTATTACGTGATGCTATAGTAGTAGTAGTAGTAGTAGTAGTAGTAGTAGTAGTAGTAGTAGTAACGGGTTTCCGCTCTCATGGAGTGTGATGTCTTCATGCTTTAACTGGGCACTCGTTAAACCGTGCTTGTTAATACAATAAAGACACGTTAGCGGGCTAGTTGTTTTGAATAGAAGATAAAATTTGTTGAAGAAAACAGACAAGGACGTTGAAGAAAACAGAGAAAAAGCTGCCTCTCTGTGTGTGTTTCTTTCTACGTGCTCGTTCATCTGTGCTTACAGATTATATTATTGTTAATTTAGTAAGTGAATGTTAACAAGTTTACACGGCCGGTAAAAACAATATCATTATTTCTTATAGCTATTGTCACAGACAAAGCCACAAAAGACTTCGGTCGACGCTAAAGATCTTTTTATATATGTCGCTGTCCTGGCACCCTCGTCGTTCTCTTCTTCTCGGAGCCACCCAACATGCCTAGCATGTGGCACCGAATCGCACCGAGTGGCTGTCAGCTGTGTCGAGGCCATGGCATTACCCCCCTCCCTAGAAGCATCGTCTCGATGCGGAACATTGAGGCACTGGAGATTGCCACGGGGATGCTGTTAAGAGGGACGTAGATGGTGAGAGAGGCGTGGGACTTTGCGTTCAGCGGGAGTGGTATAACTTCAATCTAGAGACGTGAACGACATCGGACAGGCTTGGGCGTCGGGAACGGCGAGCGGTGCCTCCTCCTTCAGGAATCACTTCGTATGTGACGTCGCTGAGTCGTTGAACGATCCGATAAGGTCCAAAGTAGCGGCGCAAAAGTTTCTCCGACCGACCACGCTGGCGAATCGGTGTCCACACCCATACTTTGTCACCGGGTTGATAAGTGACGTCGCGGTGACGAAGATTGTATCGGTCGGCGTCGTTGTGTTGTTGGTAGCGGATACGCATTCGTGCGAGCTGGCGTGCCTCTTCGGCGCATCGAGCGAATTCGGCAGCATCATTGACAACATTAGAACAGTAGGTGGGTAAGAGCATTGCGTCCAACGTTGTGACAGCTTCCCGGCCGTGCACCAAGCGAAAAGGGGTGAAGCCGGTAGTTTCTTGAACGGCAGTATTATATGCAAACGTAACATATGGGAGAACGTCGTCCCAGTTTTTGTGGTCGACGTCAACATACATGGAAATCATATCAGCGATCGTTTTGTTTAGTCTTTCTGTGAGCCCGTTCGTCTGGGGATGGTAAGCAGTGGCTTTGCGGTGAACGGTACCACTGAGGAGCATGATATCTTCTGTGAGCTGCGCTGTAAATGCTGTGCCCCGGTCGGTTATAACCACTCTTGGAGCACCGTGGCGGAGTACGATACCATGTACAAAGAAGGTCGCAATATCATTTGCAGTGCCTCGTGGGAGAGCTCGGGTTTCAATGTAACGTGTTAGGTAGTCTGTGGCAACAGCAATCCAACGGTTACCAGCCCTCGACGTGGGGAATGGTCCAAGCAAATCTATTCCAACCTGCTGAAAAGGGATCCGCGGAGGATCCACGGGATGGAGAAGACCAGCGGGACGCACGGGTGGTGTCTTGCGTCTCTGGCAGTCGCGGCATGTCTTCACGTATTGCTTGACGTCACGGCGAAGGTTAGGCCAGAAGTACTTTTGGCGTATGCGTGAAAACGTCCGTGCGAATCCCAAGTGGCCCGAAGATGGATCGTCGTGAGATGCCCGCAGGATGTCGTCACGTAGTGAAGAAGGCACTACAAGGAGGCAGGCGGTTGCGGTCGAGTGAAAACCCAATTTGTAGAGAACGCCATCGCGGAGAAAAAACGAGGAGAACTTGCGGATGAACATACGAGGCGGCTCCGGTAGACGGTTCTCAAGGTAGTCGATGAGAGGCCGGAGTTCTGAATCATCGCGCTGTTGCTTGCTGATGTCTGATACTGAGATAATGGACAGAAATGCGTCCTCTTCATCAAACTCGCATGGCGACGGTTGAAGTGGAGCACGTGACAGGCAGTCGGCGTCGGTGTGTTTACGCCCGGACTTGAACACTATTGTCATATCGTATTCTTGCAAGCGAAGACTCCAGCGTGCAAGACGGCCAGATGGATCCTTCAGATTGGCTAGCCAGCACAATGAATGGTGATCTGTCAAAACACGAAACGATCGGCCGTACAAATATGGTCGGAACTTAGCAATTGCCCACACAACGGCCAAGCATTCCTTCTCCGTAGTGGAATAGTTACTTTCAGCTGGAGACAAAGTGCGGCTTGCGTACGCAATGACGCGTTCGGCTCCATCTTGCCACTGTACGAGGACGGCACCAAGGCCAACGTTGCTGGCATCCGTGTGCAACTCGGTGTCACTGTCTTCGTCAAAGTGTCCTAGAACAGGAGGTGTGCGCAGACGATTCTGGAGTTCACAGAAGGCCTCTTGTTGTTCCTGTTCCCAGACAAACGGAACATTATCTTTAGTCAGCCGCTGCAAAGGTTCGGCTATCCGTGAAAAGTTTGCCACGAAGCGTCGATAATAAGCGCAAAGCCCTAGAAAACGGCGGAGTTCGTGTTTGTTCGAAGGTGTTGGAAACGAAGCAACAGCAATGGTTTTGTCGGGGTCTGGTCGAATGCCCTCGTAGCTGACGACATGGCCTAAAAATTTGAGTTCGTCATACCCGAAATGGCATTTTTCAGGCTTTAAAGACAGGCCAGCAGTACGAATTGCGTCAAGAACTGCTTGTAAGCGCTGGAGGTGCTGCTCAAAAGTTTCCGAAAAGACAACGATATCATCTAAATAGACAAGGCATGACTGCCACTTGAGACCTGATAGAACCGTGTCCATCATGCGCTGAAAAGTGGCAGGCGCAGAGCACAATCCGAAAGGAAGGACCTTGAATTCGTAGAGTCCGTCAGGCGTAATAAATGCCGTTTTCTCACGGTCACGCTCATCAACCTCTATTTGCCAGTAGCCGCTGCGAAGGTCCATCGATGAGAAGTATCGAGCATTTCGAAGGCGGTCCAAAGAGTCGTCGATGCGGGGAAGGGGATAAACGTCCTTCTTCGTAACGTTATTAAGCTTGCGATAGTCAACGCAAAAACGCAGTGTGCCGTCTTTCTTTTTCACCAGAACCACAGGTGACGCCCATGGACTGGTGGAGGGCTGTATGATATCGTCGGTAAGCATTTGTTTGACTTGATTCCGGATGGCGTCTTGCTCTTTACGAGAAACACGGTAGGCACGTTGGCGCACGGGTCTTTCATTGGGATTTGTAATAATTCTGTGTTTCGCAGTAGGCGTTTGGTTGACCTTCGATGTTGAAGCGAAACAGTCCGCAAAAGACTGTAAAAGGCTTCGAATGCTAGCCTGTTGTTCACCTGATAATTTAGAATTCACATCAATATTGCTGTTGGCTGGTACGTCACAGTTAGAATCTCCATCATTTTGCCCTACAGTTAAACAAGCGGGAAAATCACTGACTGGCTCGAAATAGGCGATGGCAGTTCGTGGGGCGAAGTGCTGGTATTCACGACTGAAATTGGTCACTAAAATCTGAGCAGTCCGTGACGACAGCTGCAAGATGCCGCGGGCTACGCAAACCTGTCGAGCCAACAAGACTGACAGATTGCCTTCAGCGATTCCGAGATGGGGAGGATCATCGTCTGTTTCTACGGTGATCAACGCAGTACTCCGGGGTGGTAAAGTAGCACAGTCACCCGAAACGCGTAACACCGTGGACTGTGGGTGGTAGTCGTCCGAATGAGTTGCGTGTTCGCTGGAAAATGTGACAAGCAACTCGCGAAGGTTTATGATTGCGCCGTACTCCCGAAGAAAGTCCATGCCGAGTATGACCTGCCTAGAGCACTCTTCCAGTATAATAAATGAGCCAACAAATGTGACCTCGCGAATTTGTACCCTCGCAGTGCATTTGCCGATCGGCGTGAGAACATGACCGCCGGCTGTACGGAGCTTAGGTCCTGGCCACGGTGTCGTCACCTTGCGAAGTGCCGTAACCAGTTGTCCGCTCATGACAGAATAATCGGCGCCAGTATCGACAAGAGCGGTGACCGGGTGGTTATCTACAGAAACGAGTATGTCGGCTGAAACAGGTTCAGGGTTTTCGAAGAAAGGTGTCGAAGGTGCGCAGTCGTCGTTGTCGTCGTCGTTATCGTCGTCGTCGGGGTGTCGCAGCGGAGGATCTTTCGAAGTGCGTTGGACAGCGGCCCCACCTCCGGAGGTCGCTGTTCTCAGTTTCCCCGACTTGGGCTCGTGGGCCGATTGCCCACGGAAGCGGAGAACGTAGTGTAGCGGCTAGGTGACGCCGATCGTCGAGGAGGTGGTGATCGTGACTGGCGCCTCTGCGGAGACGGAGATCGGGTCGTTGGCAGGGACTGTTCAACCCGTGGGAACTGCGCGTACGGCGACGAAGGTTGACTGGCCAGATATTGCTGGATTTCTCTCGGGCGCTCTCCCTCACGTGGGCGACGAGCGCCGGGGTGATAGCCCTGGAGTCCAATTCTTCGGTAGTAGCAGGCACGGTACACGTGGCCCGCTTCGCCACAGTGGAAGCAGAGTGGCTGGTAGTCAGGTGTGCGCCACACGTCTGACTTTCGCGTATTGATTCGGGGGCTCGTGGACCCGTACATATTTGTACGTGAACCTTGGCCCTGGAAGTGACACAGCGGTTCTTCAGAAGAAGGCGGGTTACGATGGTTCCCGGGTTGCGCAGGTAGCCTCACTGCTTGCGCATAAGTCAGTACGGGGGCGGCTTCAGGTCTGGTTTGCACGAATGGCTGTGCTGCCTGGCGAACTTCTTCGCGGACGATATCTGTGAGGGATGTTACGGTCGGTTGAAATCGCACTCCCTGTAGCCGGTCGAGCTCCTCACGCACGACACTACGCACAAGCTCTCGAAGCGCATCGGTGTCATAGGGTAACGAGACAGAAGATGCTGATCCCAGGTTGATTTGGCGATCGTAGACCGAGGAGCGTTGTTGAAGGGCTCGCTCCATTGTTGTCGCCTCACTGACGAACTCAGCTACTGTAGCTGGAGGCCTTCGCATCAGTCCAGCAAACAGCTGCTCTTTAACTGCACGCATCAGTAGGCGTACTTTCTTCGCTTCTGTCATGCCAGGGTCAGCACGCTTGAAAAGCCGCGTCATGTCTTCTACGAACATGGCTACGCTTTCGTTCGGCCTTTGAACCCTATTCTGAAGGTCTTGCTCTGCTCGCTCTTTTCTTGCGGGGCTGCTGTACGTGTCGCGTATCTGCCTTTGAAATTCTTGCCAGGTGGTGATGGATGGCTCGTGGTAAGCGAACCATGTTCGGGCAGAGTCCTCTAGGGCGAAGTACACGTTCCTTAACTTTTTCTGCTCGTCCCAATAATTGACGTCAGCCACACGATCGAATTCGTCGAGCCAGTCTTCCACGTCCTCAAAAGGCTCACCATGGAACGGCCGCGGCCAGCGTGGGGTGTGGAGAACCAGCGACGCAGGAGGCTGTCCCGTACCGTACGTCTCCTGTGTCTGGCTTGCAGTTGTGGTGGACATCCTCGGCAGATCTTGGAGGCCGTATTCCGGAGGCAGTCTTTGAAGCCGTCGGCTTTTGCGTAGGTTGTCCGCGCTCTGTTCCTGGGGGTCAGAGTACATAGACGTGTACCCAGCACCTCCACCAGTTTGTCAGAGACAAAGCCACAAAAGACTTCGGTCGACGCTAAAGATCTTTTTATATATGTCGCTGTCCTGGCACCCTCGTCGTTCTCTTCTTCTCGGAGCCACCCAACATGCCTAGCATGTGGCACCGAATCGCACCGAGTGGCTGTCAGCTGTGTCGAGGCCGTGGCACTATCTAATAATTTGCTATCGCAATCATTGCTTCGCCTTTCGGGCGAGACTGCGACTTTTTATTTGTTAGATGTGGTTTGTTCGTATTACCTGACGTTTCAGACGGCTTTTGTTTAACTTTTCCTCGTTCGTTGCTCAGTCTCACGTCGTTGGCGCCGTCAGCAGCCAGAGAGGTGAATGACAAAGGTCAAAAAGGGTTCAGAAAGTGCGTCCAGCAATCAAAGATTTCGTTTAACTTATGCCAACCTCGGTTCCCTGGCTTCACCTCCACGCGGCACGGGTGGAGAAGCCCATCGATTTCACACGCGGTGCCGTAAAAGAATGGAGGCGTTATGTTTATACCTCGTCTTTTCCCGTTGTGAGTCGGTAGCGGCATGAGCGTTTGCCGCAGTGTCGCGATAACAAGATGATGTTCAAGCGCTTCGGGTGGTGCACTGCTCGGCTCATTGCTACGCGCCCAGAGCTTGTGTATGCTTAGAAAACCGGCGAACATTCGAGCATCAAACAGAGCTATAAATAGGCATTTACACGGAAATTCCATAAAAAAAGCAGGTCTTTCAGACCCCTAAGTGATTCGGCTAACCTGAAAGGGGGACTGAAAACGCCCAGCCCTCACGACAGCTAACGCTTCAACACACTCGTAACCGCTTTGTGAGCTTTGAGTGCAAGTTATTTTTACATGACTTCACAGGGATTTGGCTTATATGGGTACCTTGTAACCTGTTCCAGAAAGAAACAGCCCCTTTTCCAGAGTGTCGAAGCGACTCGCCATATGCATCTAAATGCAGGTCTCAATAAGGCACAAAGCGAGTCCCAGGGTAGATAAAATCAGCGGTACAGGCGTAATTAGCGTGAATGTAGTCGAAAATTAACTACATCGAACAGTGGTTCTACAAAGGGTGCATACCCGTAGATATGGATATGTTGAGGCAAAGCCTCCATGGAGTACACTTTTGGGAAATGGAGCAAGGCGACTTCGGAGGCGTCCACAAGAAGCGAGTAGTAGTCGCACAGTATGTAAAATCAGCGGTATGGCAGTAACTAGCGCCACTATAGTAAAAGATTAACCACGTCGAACTCTTCTCCTGTAAAGGGTCCACCGCCGTAGATAGAGAAATGTTGAGGCACAGCCACCGGGCAGCACACATTACGGAAGTCGAGCGAGTTCGCTTTTGGGAAATGGAGCAAGGCGGCTTCGGTTGTGTGCACAAGAAGCGAGAATTAGTCACAAATTCGGTAAAATGAGCGTTATTGGCGTAATTAGTGCCAACTATATTGGCGTATTGAGCGAATATAGCTGAAAATTAACATCAGACTATACCCCTGTAAAGGATGCACTGCCGCAAATTTAGACATGTTGAGGCAAAGCCATCGTGAAGCCCACTTTTGTGAAATAGAGCACGGCGGCTCCGGTGGCGTCCACAAGAAGGCATAGTAATCGCAGAGTATATATATCAGTGATACTGGCGTAATTAGCGTCGATATAGTCGAATATTACCTGCATCGAATTATTCTCCTGTAATAGATGCACTGCCATAAATAGAGATGTTGAGGCAAAGCCGCCGTGCAGCACAGTTTTGGGAAAAGGAGCGAGTTCGCTTTTGTGAAATGGAACAAGGCAACTTCGGCGGCGTCCACGAGAAGCTAGTAGTAGTCACAGAGTATGTAAAATCAGCGGTGTGGGAGTAATTAGCGCCAATGTAGACGAAAATTACCCAATCGCACTATACTCCAGTAAGGGATGAACCACCGTAGATTTCGCCTTGTTGAGGCAAAGCCATCCTGCAGCACACTTGTGGTAAATGGAGAATGACGGTTTAGTGGCGTCCACAAGAAGCGAGCAGTCGCAGAGAATTTAAATCTTCGGTATGGGTGTAACTAGCGCCAATATAGACGAAATTTACCCACAGTTAGGACTGGGGTTTTGTGGCCAATGTGATTTCGAGTTGGTGTCGTGAGGGGGCAGTCATCAGGACAAGTTCAAGGACTGAAGAAAACCTTTATACACCAATTTACAAAATTGAAGGAACTCTGCGAACAGACTCTAGTATACAAGTAGCGGAGCCGAAGAGCACACTCGATCGACGAGGCGGCTGGTGGCGACCCTCTCCCTAACAGTGAGCCGGCTCTGCCTTAAATCCCGTTGGGCATCCCATCATCGGCAGGAACGAGGCAAGACCGGTGCTGACGTCAAACGCGTCGCTTTCCTCTTTCGTCGAAGCAGGCGAAGTCCCAAGATGCATAAAACGGGTCTCCACGGCAAGGGTCAGCACTTCTGGGAAATTCTGAAGGCTGCCAGTGGTGGTCAGGATCACATCAATCCGGGAACCTTGATGGGGTCATAGGTCACAAAAACAAAGTTGAACTGAGAGTGTACCTTTTCCCCTCTCAAAGGTCAAGGTCCATTTGACAGCACAGAAATGTTGAGTGTTGTAAACAGGCGAGATCTCTGGCAACACTTCTAGGAATTTGGCAGTTCGTTTAACTCCCGTTCTCCTAACCTGATTGGCATCGAAGCGTGGAGGCCGCAGTTGCGCGGCGTACTATTGTACGCTCCCCCGTGTCGTTTTCGGTTGCTGAAGAGGGCGGGGCGGGGTAGTCAGGTACGGTGCGGGCGCCGGTGGTCGGAGTATAGTTATCTGCACGGGCGAGGTCACAGCAGTATTTCAAAGCTGCCGGTTTGGTGGTGAAGCATTCTTGTCCTGATGGACATCCCTCGCACACCACATTGAACTATACTCCTGTAAAGGATGCACCGCCGTAAATAGAGACATGTTGAGGCAAAGACGTCGTCCAGCAAGCTTCTTGAAAATGGAGCTAGTTCGCTTTTGTGAAATTTAGCGAGGGCACTTCGGCGACATTCACAAGAAGCGAGAAGTAGTCGCAGAATCTGCATGACCAACGGTACGGCCATAACGAGCGCTAGTCGGAAACTAACCATAGCGGACTCTGCTCCTGTAAAAGATGCACCACCGTAGACTTAATCAGGTTGTGGCAAAGCCATCGTGCAGCACACTTTTGGGAAATGGAGCAAGACAGCTCCGGCGGCGTCCACAAGCGAGTATTAATAGCGTAGTATGTAAAACCCGCGGTACGGGCGTTGTTAGCGTCCAAATTGTCGAAAATTAACAGCATCGAACTATACTCGCGTAAAGCATGCACCGCTGTAGATTGAGGCGTGTTGAGGCAAAGGCATCCTGCAGCCCATTTTCTGGAAATGGAGCTAGGCGGCTTAGGTGGCGTCCGCAAGAAGCGACAATTAGTCGCAGAATATGTGAAATCAGCGGTACGGGCGTAATTCGCGCCAATATAGTGAAAATTAACCACATCGAACTGTACTACTGTAAAGAATGCACGCCCGTAGATAAAGACATGTTGAGGCAAAGCTGCTGTGGAGTACACTTGTGGAAAATGAAGCAAGGCGGCTTTGGCGGCATCCACAGACCGACAATCAGTCACACAGTAGAAGAAATTATTAGTACAGGCATAATCAGCACCAATATAATAGAAAAGTGACCACATCGAGCAGTATCTCCGGGATCGGCGCACACAGGAAAAGAAAATGTCAGCCATGTGTTGACGTACAACCCAAAGAAAACAAGACAGATAGGGGGTTAAAACCAACATTTAATGGCCGAATTGTTTAAATCACCACGTACCTTCTTTACCGCCCACACTGGATTGACCTCCTTTTATGTTTTTATTTTTTAGTGGGGAGGCAGTATTGTTCCTTTGTCGTTGCATAGCCTGCTGCTTCCTTTCACACTTCGGTCTAAATTTTGCCGTCTGTTGGGTGAAGCAAGATGTTTTCTAGTTTTTCTGAAAAATTATTATTTTGTGCTGTATTGCCGTTGCACAGCTGCTACGACGCATTCACCTGACTGGCCACCATCGTCGCCTTTAGCAGCCATGTTATCATCATTATCACCAGCTTAATTCACCTGCTACGCGTGATATTGTCACCCAGCTATTACAACTAAAACAGTTTGGCAAAATCCAGATTGGCAAAAAACGTCTGCCTTTAGCGATGGCTGGTCCTCGGAGAGCCCGCGCGCAACCACGAACTTCGTCGTTCTCGCCTTAAGGGTCCTGCGTCAACATGTGCAAACTTATTTCGCGTCAATATTAAGTGTTCCCATCGTCGACATTCTTCAGCAAGTTTATTGAACGACCTCGCCATCGGACGGAGACCCATACTATGTGCGTGCTCAATTCTGCTGACAAGCACAGTTTCTCCGACGGTGGCAGAACGTAGAGTATGTTATACCCACTACGGCTGAAAATGCGGTGTCGCGGGTTGCGCCGTCTACGGACAGTGGCCGCTGGCGTTTCGGCTGCCTCGTCGGGACAGCCGGCGCATGTAGGCGCGCAGGCTGCGGGTCCTGTCGGAACCCTTCATGTGCGACGTGCTAGGCAGTACGCACTTTCCGCGCCAGTCGTCGCACTCGACGTCGAACAGCGCCACGCTCAAGTTCAAGGGACGGTGCTCTCTCTCCAGAGAGCATACCTGCGGACAGGAGAGACGGCAAGGAGAAGAAAGCAAAATTATTCGGCCACAGAGAAGTGAAGAAGAAGAACGGCGAATCAAGCGAACAAGACGGTACGAGAGCAGGCACTGAGCGAGGAGCGAGTGAAAGAGTGGGCAACAGAGAAGTGACGACGTCGGCTACAAAGGAAGTGCTTGAAATTGCGTTCTAGTTGCGGACGTCTTCTGCACAAAACGTCTTCTGCACAAAATCTTATTTCCGTCGTCAGCTTTGCGTTTCCCTAAAATTTGCTCTCACATTTGAGCAGACATCATAGAAAGGTTCGTTTTAACCCCGGTTCCCCTATCCGCATGCGATTCGCGAAATTGTTAACGATTCATTTGACATGTCCGGCGACAAATGTGTATGCGTTTGTCGATACATCTATCCGTTCCTTTCAGTTGCATGTTAGCTTTTTATTTCAGGAGTTTCCTTGTGTTTCTTTTTTTCCTTTTCTCATACGCGCAATACGAAGATGACTCTAGTGTTTGGCTTCTTACAAGGACCCTCATTCCTTCTACGCCTTGCATATAGGGTGCTAAACAAGCCGACTATAGGAGGCGGCAAGCATCAGCGTATCGAGAGCCGTAGTACTACTGACGGGAAGAAGCTTAGAGTTCCCACGAAACAGCTTTCGAACACTCGTGACGACGTTGCGTCCACGGCTCGCCTGACGACGCGCGAAAGAGAAGCGCACAGCGCATGCAGTGACGACGACACGGGCAACTGTGATTGCTAATCACTCATTCTCTGAACAGCAAAAAATATGAGATCTGCAAAGGTAATAAAGCGCCAGACACTTCGGAATGAGCGAATTCACCCGACGTTTAAGGCTATACTGCTAATTTTGGATTCGCTATATTCAGAGTGACTCCAGGAGTTGTGAATCGACCTATGGACGAAAGAAGGGTCGACGGCTGGATGCATGCAACGACGGCGCATATTTGCCAAACAATCTTAAAGCATTCTCATTTGTAATCCCAACCAAATGTATTACTTGGAACAATGTTTGCAGATTTCGAACGGTACCGTAACGTTCATAGCATAAGAAAGACGGCGTTTTCCTACCGTGAATCATTGGTGACAGCCGGGTATGTTATCGTAACGGCTTTCTTGTTGCTCTCTCTCTATCTCTCTCTCTCTCTTTATTGGAATTAACAGTTTATGGCTAAATGTAGAACCTGAACCAAGCCAAACTTTTCTTTCTTTCTTTCCTTTCTTTTTCTTTTGTTCGACCTGAAGTAATTATACCAGGTATTCTTCACTGAAGACACGGGTTTCGTAGTCGGAGAACCATAACCGAAAAAAGGCAAAGAAATTACCAGCCTTTTTTTTTTTAACTTTTTTAAAATTTTCATCTCTTTACATGCGACAGACGTTCAGAAATTATGTTTTGTTATTTCTTTTAATATAGAATATGGTATGAAACAAACAATCGCCATAAGAATCCACGCCAGTAGCTGGTTCAACGATGGAAGGAGCGCCATCGGAGGAGCAATGAAGCATGCGCAGATCGCCGAAGAAGAGAGTGTAGCCGCAGACCGGCGTGCCAGAGGTTATTCGAGTACAAATCACGATGGCAGACAGACGTGTGCTGACAACGTGGTCGCCAATGGAAGTGCCTACCGTTATACGGCATGAATGGACACCTGTTGCGTGCATTGAAAGCCGCACTCTCGGGATGTCACTACCAAAACAACGCTGAGGTGGAGTAGGCTGTCCGATAATTACATGCAGTCGTTTCTTGAAACTGGTTGCACGCTACGACAAATAAGTTAATGTCGGTGGTGACTATGTGGACAAATAGCGCAAGGTGCATAATTCATGATGCCATGGTGTATTTCTTGCTGGCAGTAAGGCTTCCACGTGAAAATAAATGATGAAACTTACTTCCGTAACGTCCCTCGTATTTGTAATATGAATGTTTAAACTATAAATAACAACTCTTGTGCAGCTTGCTCGTTAGCATAAAGCATCGTGGCCACGTGTACGGCGCATGTTCATCTTTTCGGAGCGCATCTGTCTTACTTTTAACGCAAACTGTGGTCTCATCGATGCACCGTGAATGCACAACATTTCGCTCCTTGAAGTCCTTCGTTTACGGCCTTCGGGCACACGCGTATGGTGTAATCTCGGCAGTCGGCAAACGCCAAAAAAACTATAGCAGGTTACTTGCCTTCCATCTCATCGTGTCGGCAGTGTCGTAGGTGGCCACGAGATCGGGCTTCTTCCACGAGTAAGCCGTGTGCTGTACCTTGTCGATCGCGTGGTTTCCGTAGAAGTCCCGCCTTTGGCTGCACATCTGAGAATTCAGAGACGTACGCACAACTTTACCATCGCAAGTATACGGCGTGAGCATTTTTAAAAGTTTTAGAAAATTTTCTTTATTTTTTTTGCATATCGCCCTGTGGCAGGAAGCATAATCCTTGTCCTTGAGCTGAATTATTCGGAGAGGCGGACTTAACTAGCACAAATATTGATGCACGCATCT
Source organism: Dermacentor andersoni (assembly GCF_023375885.2). NCBI lineage: Eukaryota > Metazoa > Arthropoda > Arachnida > Ixodida > Ixodidae > Dermacentor > Dermacentor andersoni. The sequence continues at coordinate 48,771,953 of NC_092816.1, forward strand.
TACTCATTAATAGAAATTCCCTAATTAATTTCTTAAATACTTTACGGCAAGTATTGCAAGTTACTAATATTGGCTGGTCAGTTTGCGACACGTATCCACTTGAAATGAATTTTCAGGCGGACACCGGTTTCGAGATATCATTTGCCAAAGGAGTGGGACGAAATGCATGGGCGTTCCAGGTAATTTCCTGCTTCAGTGCATAAAGCAGCATTTTGTAAATAAGTGGAACAACCGTGCATCTTTAGAGGCGAGTATCTTAAAAACCGGTATCATTCTGGAAATTCCTTCCAAGTCGACACGCCTTGCAAGCTCACCGGCTTCAATTCGTAAATTGCAATGTGTGCCGTAATGTAAATAATCCAGAAGTTAATTAGTCATTATTTGTTAATAATTTGAGTGTGTTTCGATTTATTTTGCAAATAATTTCCGTCTCTCTAAATAATCCACCTCAAAGATAGAATTATGTTATCTGCAACCGGTATCTCCTAAAGATTCCCTAGATGTTAAGAATGCTCACCCCGGTTATGTTGGGTTCACATAGCAATAAAGCATTGCATTGGGGTATTGGACATTAGTGTGTGCTCTGTGACTGTGACTTCTTTACCTCCATTCGTCCAGGTTGCACTGAGCAGTTTTCTCTAGAAGCTTCATGGAGTGTACATGTATATTTTATTGGCCGATTTTGCCTGCTTAGTGATTCTCTTGTACGCACCATCCTATCATGTAATATCTTAAGAGATCTTAAGGCGGACTCCGCCTGCCCGCCAAACATCTTTTACAGCTAGGGGAAAAATAATAAGTTCACGCGCCAGAACCACGACCTGATTATGAGGCACGCCATAGAGGCAACAATTCGGTATAATTTTGACCACATGGGGTTATTTAACTTGCACCTAAATAAAAGTACTCGTGCTTTATGTCATTTCGCCCCCGTCAAAATGCGACCGGCGCGTGGCCGGAATCGAACCAGCAACCTCGAGGGAAATACCGGAGCTACGAGGCTACCGCGGCGGGTAGTCGGGCGCTAAACTTGTCAATCCCACCCACGAGAAAAACGTTGAACGTCTCCGTAGCCTATGCATGCAACTTCTAATTGAGAAAGGCCAACTAATTGAAAAAAAAAAAAAAAACTGGTCTTTTTCAGGACAGCGCGCACATAACTTTTCGGTCTTAGGTTGTCACCGACTGTAGGGAGTGTTAAACGACATTATTAAGCTTTGGAAGTGAAAAAAGACCAGTTGAATGAGCCACAAATGTCCTCGCTCCAAGAGGAGCAACAGGATGACTCAGTATCTGGTTTTTCACGGTGAATTTGAGGAAATTAAACGTCTTTTTTACGTTGGCGCGGTCCGCAAAATGTTGTCCCCGCATGTTCACACAATTTAAATGATTGATTGATTGATTGATTGATTGATTGATTGATTGATTGATTGATTGATTGATTGATTGATTGATTGATTGATTGATTGGTTGATTGATTGATTGATTGATTGATTGATTTATTCTAATGCCCCGAAGCAACACTGTGGGTTTTCATCATGACATAATAAATCTAATTGTACGAGTGTTCTTTCTGCATTTCGCCCATATCTATATGCGATTGCCGTGGTCGGTAATCGATACCTAAATCTCGAGATAGCAAGACCTCACATAGCCATTGAGCCTCAGAAGCGGGCACTAGTTTCATATAGATGTCTTACAGACGTCTTATAGAGCGGTTTTTTTTTCTTCACAAGCCTTTTCGCCCGCAAATTCTACGTAAATCCTCTACAGACATGTCGCGGATTGCTTTTGTCTCCCAGTGGCCCTTTCATCTTCACAGCCTAAGGCAGACTGTTCTGTGCATATTTTACCCTGTTTTGCAATCCTCACAGTGGGAAGTCTTCGGCACGAGGTAACTTGTTAGGAATGGAGACCGACATTGAGCAGTTACGACGTCTTTTAAAGTCATCCAACTAGAGCGAGACACTGTCGCCACATGCTTAACAGAGTACCATAACGAGTGGTCGACACTAATCTTTATCCCCGAGTACATTTACCGCAACGCTGTCTCGGAAGCCACGTTCATACAGTGCCGTGCTTTCTGCATGGATGGCGGGAATGTGGTAGAATGAGAGCAGCTCGTACATCCGCTGCGCAATTGTTGACCGTATGGGCAGCTGTTGTGAACGCTCACTCACCTCAGAGGAAGTGGCCGTCGTGGTGGCGTTGTTCCGGCATTTGGCGCCAACGCGGAGTTCTTTTCTTGACCGGTATTGGCTCGTGCATAACGTGAACGAGACGACCAGAGGCGTACGCCACACCCATGAGAAATTTCTGACATACGACATCGTGCCGGCCTGTCGAGATATTACTAATATCAGGTTTGAATTTGTGAGAACAATCACATAGAGAGAAAAAAAAATCTAGCAACCAACTGCTACCAGGAGAGGCACAATCAACGCGTGCCTGCTCCAAAAAAAAAAAAAAAGATAAAGAAGTGCATAGAGAAAGGCATAGTCATAGTAAGTGAAAAATTGAAGACAGATTGAAAACTAGATATCCGGGTGTTTAGGCGAACATTTTCACATTTTTTTTAAAGGTTGCCTGCAGCAGATATATCACCGCTCTAGTTCATGTGGTGGCGTACTCGAAGTGGCGGACACTACTTGCCCAAAAAACTGAAATGCATAATCTACTAATTAACAAAATAAACTAATTTTATAACTAATTACGTGTCGGCTTATATTGCAATTTACAAATTCTAGCGGTGGAGTTCTCAGGAACGAGTTCTCAGGATGGCGCCAGTTTTGAGATAGTAATTCCCAAGCTTTCGGGAGAAATGCATTGGCGTTGCAGTTACATTCTTAATAAAACGTCGTTTTATGTATTCAAGCGCAAAAGTAACTGGACTGCCCAGCATTTCTCCGCAAAGATCGAGAATTATTATCTCAGAAAATGGTGTCATCCTGAGAATTCGTTCCAAGTAGATCCTCCTTGCGAACTCCACGGCTAGAATTTGTAGATTGCCATAATGACCATAAGGTAGTTAGTTAAAACGTTAAGTAGTGAATTTTTGTTATTAGTCAATTATGCATTTCAATTTTTTGTGCTAGTAGTGTTCGCCGCTTAGGGTGGGCCACCTGATGAGCTAGAATTGTGCGATCTGCCATAGGCAACCTTTAAAATATTTTGAAAGTGTTCGCTGAAACACCCGGTATATGAACGCATATAGGGGACACATCAGTGAAGGTCGCGAGAACGGCATGCAGATAAGAGATACTTATAGTAGACGCAGAAATATACCGCGTTCCTCTCGGATTTTTAGATGCAGGCGAGATGAGGTAAAATGACTAATTATATTGATAAAGCTTCGTAGCGGAGGTATACTTCGATATCTGCGCAGTAATAGTTGATACGCTGTTATTAATTATAGCTTTACTCAATAATCTGGCGTGTTATTAGATAATTTGGGGAAGTACTGCATTGCTGCCGAGTCGAAGTCTGGCAATATTAAAAGCAAAAGCTTTTGATAGAAGCCCTGCATTGTACGGAGTTGACACGAGCTTGGAGAAATGCGCTCTCGAGGTGTGGGACGATATGTGCATCACCGTATTCACCTAACGTTTCCGCACTGTGGAAAATTACAGTGCGGGAACTTGATTGATTGATTGATTGATTGATTTATTTATTTATTTATTATTTTGATTTTAACATTTCAATTCAACAAAGTCGCTATGAAACGCCGCGGTGCAGCAGATTACTATTGAATAATTTTGGCCACCGTTAACTGTAACAACAATGCACTTCACGACACATTTTTGAGTAGCGTAAAAGCATTCGCTGATGCGTTCTTACCATTCCCATGAATCGAAGATTATTTTTCAACTTGTAAGGCGCAGGGCCGGCGGTACTGCATCCGTCGGAGAGCATCAGAGCTTCCCGTTGGGTGATGTGAGTGCGAACTACGAAGGCACTGATCGGAAAAGACCTGTCGGCAGAGGAGGTGTTCAATCTGAGCAAATTTGCCGAAATCAAACACTCGGGACACGCTGCTGTCTCTTGTAGAACGTTCGTGGAAAGTACGGTGCAAATGCGTGCCACAATTGCACACGCCCCCACCCCTATAACGTGAGCAAGCAAACGCAAAAGTTTTAAAGAGGTGTTCGAATAGCGAAATCGCTGAATCGAACAAGAATAATAACGCACCCGACGTGGCGTTCGAATGCCTTGAACAACTCCTTGTTCGTGGACATGCGGAGATGGGTGCCCAGGATGACATACGAATTGCGCTGCCTCTTCGCCGCCATTTTCGACGCCCTCCGGCGGATATTCTCCTGGATACTTTTAAACTTCTACAACAAGAAAGAAAAATGCACAAGACAGTTACGCTTTTTAAGCATGGCGCTTTCACTTGACGGTGATATATACGCCCGCCCATCTTTAGGTGGTGGTGGTGATGATGATGATGCTGATGATGATGATGTGTGGCGTTCAATAGCGCAAGGGCCAGGTCTGGCCAAAGAGCGCCAAGCAAGTGACTTGAGAGCGGGGTGACGAAACTTCGTTCGTGGGAAATGAAATAACGCAATAAACACGGGAAACAAGAAAGATGCTCCAACAAGTTCATTTTCTTTCATTCTAGGTTGTCCAGCCTAGAACGTCACGCGTGGCTCAATCAGTAACATTATGCAGGGCCTGGTAATAAAATTACCACAAAGCGCTATTTATCTCAGTAGTAACCTGTCAGCAGATGAGCACGAGATCGCGGGATCGAATCCCGGCCACGGCGGCCGCATTTCGATGGGGGCGAAATGCGAAAACACCCGCGTACTTAGATTTAGGTGCACGTTAAAGAACCCCAGGAGGTCGAAATTTCCGGAGTCCTCCACTACGGCGTGCCTCATAATCAGAAAGTGGTTTTGGCACGTAAAAGTCCATAATTTTTTTTTGTCAGCAGATGAAAAGGGTTTCAAATTAATTGAAAGAAATACACACGTATAAAAGTCATCACAGGAAGCTGTGGGCCCTGTAAGAAAAGTGGACGCTTGCACAAGTAATTAAGTCTGATGACGAAAAACGTTTCCGATAATATCTTCTTGCGTAGCATATTGTCGCAGCAGCCTAAAGTAAAACGTGATTTCGTCGGACTTTGAAATACAAGTCTCAGTTGCAAGCAGATCAAGTCGAATGCATCTGACACCAACAGCGTACCTCAAGCACTCCGAAGGCTTTGCCCACAACGTCGTCCGGGGGCGTGGTGTCGTCGGGCTTGATTCGCAGGTCGAGGATGGCGTAGTGGTAGATGTTCTTGTGCATCCAATAGTTCCTCATCTTGTTCTGAGCTCTTTTTCGTATAAGGTCGTCCATAACTTTAGGAACTTTTCTGAAACAAAGCACACAAAAGTTTTTTTCCATGTAATATCCACTTCGTTGATGAGGAGTGGGGCTATGGTTTACCCTTTTTTTTTTGTTCAGCATAGAATGAAGACGCTCTTACAATAGCTAATTTAGGAAAGCCGTGACTATGGTCAAATCGTTATCCCGCACTTTGCAACGTGTCTGTCGGTTGAGTCTCGCGGTATCACAAGTTATGTGTTGAGAACGATAGAAACGTTCAGCGGTGCGCTTGAGATTGTTAGCCGTTGTTCTATCTATGCGAGGGGCGACATGTTGACGTAGCAGTAAGAGCGCCCTCGCAGTTACCAGGCGTCTCACAACGCCGGCGTAGCAGGCACACACGTGGGGCTCTTCAAGTGGAGTTTCTACACTGGCCTGGTGAGGATTGCCGACAAATAGGTAGGTGGGGACGCGCATCGATCGTACACAAGTCGCATGCGGCGGAGGACCGTTGGCATTCGTAGTTTCACATTTACCTGTTTGCTCAGAGCCCCTGAGTGCAGCGTGTTGTGGCATATGCACATAACTGTAAAGCAGGAACGCTAGTGTTTGTGAGAACTACGATCATGACGGCAGCGGAAGGAGGAAACGCTGCAGTCTTTTTCACTGCGAGTCGCACTGGCGCGTCTCGCGCGTTTTTGGAAACCTTCTAACCGTCTACGTCAGGGCTGTGACAGCACGTTGACGGCGCCGACGGCAACAACGCATCTCGATTGCCTGTACAATTGCAATAATATAAATGTAACGATGGATCCCGCACGTTCGTGTGAATCGGTGATAAGCGAAGAGGTCGGATGCTTACTGAAATGTGTTCACCTCAACTTATTCCTTTTTACTCAGCGTTGCTCGTCTAATGCGCACACTGGTCACGTGTTGTTCCCCTCAATCCCTTTATCCACATTTGGCCGGCTTCTTCAATTTTCTATTGCCGACCTCATTGCTTCTCGCCTCTTGTTCTCTTTGATTATTCGAGCATCCACCCAGTGGTACACACCCATTTTAGGCGTAGAATTTCACGCTATATTACCCAGAGGGAAATCTGGCGCTGCTGCGCTGTGGTATACGTGAAAATACCGGTATATTGTGATTTCGGATTGGCATCGTTCTCAGAGAGCCAGGACGCTTTGAAGACCCCCCTGACTAGCACCATTCCTTCTGTTACAATGATTCATTTCCTACTGAACAAGCACGTAAAAAGCTGTTCTGGCTTTGTTATTTCACAAAAACTTTTGTTTCATTATGAGGACTTGTTATTGGATGTGCAATTTTATCGAATGTAAAAAGGATCAGCGGATCGTTAAAGTTGAAGGACAGGCGACAAGATTCGCGCTCGCTTTGGAACAGCTTGTCATCTGTTATCGCTTTTTTTCGTTTAATTTTGCATTGTAGGAAGCAAACTTCTTTGAAAGATGGAATATGGGTGAATGAAAACCATTTATGTAGACTTTACTTTAAGAACACATTGTTTGTTTAGCTATATCCACGTCTTAGACCAAGCCTCGTACAACATCAGACAACACAAGCCTCTCGCACCCATATACCTATGCAGGAAGGAAAACGTAAGGAGGGAGCAATCGCGCAACGCGTTTGAAGCCAAACTTGGTGGCCCAACACGTGATTGCACGTCGAAGTGCGCAATTGGCTTTAGTGTTCCCGTTCTTCAGGCAGCGCCACAGCAGGGCAGCCGAACAAACGCGCGCCGAATAGAAACTACTAGCATAGCTTTTGGCAACCAAACGTCTCAGCAAATCTCGATTCTTGCTCCGTGATCTCGACGCAAGAGGTCACGAGCTGGGCTACCATTTAGCAAATGTATGGGCTTCATAGAGTGTTCGCTTACCGAGGCTGGCTGCGTGACGTAGTGCTGTCTCCAAACTTTTTCCTTCCTCTATGCATATACTGTCATTCCCATGACTGCACAGAACACTTTAGAATTCTAAACTCCCATAGACGGTGGTGCCAGATTTCTCTCTAGGTAATGTAGTGAGAAACTCTATGATTTAAGGCGTTCGGCCAAGAACGTTCAGGCACACCCGTGTCACATTCTCGCCTCCACGTACCCAGTTGTTCAAGATGTGCAATCGGCAAGACAGCAGCAAAAGACAGCAGCCAAAACTCGCGAAGTGGGAAGAGGAGGCCGAGGGAGCCTAGTCTTGAAATGTGTGATATGCTTATCAATACAACGGAGATAATTATGATCGAGCATCACTGTAATAATTTTCTATCAAAAATTGGATATAATTTATGTGCTCCTTTTTGAAACTACTTTGTGACTTTTATAAGCAGAGATATAGCTGCTGTTCAGACAAATAGTATATAAAAAGATAAAAGAAGCTTGTGCCACTGTTACCGCTGAATCGAAAGAGCCCTAACTGCATATTACGTCTAGGCTATCGAACCAACGTTTCAAGGTAAGGTTAGTCATGGGTACTTGAAAAAAATATGCGTGGCTCTGCTGTCGGAAACATGGGACACCAGTGGAGCTGGGGGAATGCCAGTAAAGTAGTGCCAAACCGCACACAAGACACACGAGCGCCTGCAATGGCGTCCGTGATTCGCTTGCCAACTCCGTAGTAGACGCCGCGGTTGTCTCCACTCTGTGTGGAGTGGCGGGCAAGCAGGACATCGAGGCACCCTGTATTTATGAAACGGAGCCGCCGGAGAAGAACGCCCTAAACGCGCATGGGCAGGCACGCAAAGTGATACGCTAACAGCTCCAGCCAACGGCCTTGCCCGATCTTCATTACTTTCGCGCGCGAGGACGTCCGTCCCGAACGGCTCCGTGACAATGTGGCAAAGCACGCGTACTTGAGAGGGACGTGGATGCCGTAGGTGGTCTTGACCGCTTTGGCGGCCTTGTCGAGAACCTGCTGCGTGGCCTTGTCACCGTCATTGAGGAAGGTGTCGCCGCCCTTAGGCAGCGCGTAGAAGGGCACCAGGGCCACGTCACACAGGCCGTCGAGCCACATCGGGCCGTACTCCTGGGTCCGACCACCGAGCACACACACCAGTGACCGGCTGGGCAGCAGCTGGGGCGAGTGACCGGTCTTGCGCCCGGTGGGGTTCGTCCTTGAACCTGCGACGCCGCCGCGCACAAGCGTGTGGCAAAGGAAAGGTATTGATTATGCCGGCTCTATGCTCAGTGCTCGCCAATCGCATACCCATCGCAGTAGCTTATAGTGGGTATATGCCGTGTTGCTCCACCGAGCTCGTTATGCGTTCGATCAATCGATCGATCGATCAATTGGTTAGTCGATCAATCATTCAATCAATTTTATATGTTTTTGAAAGTTCTGTAAAACAGTGAAATGCCTAATCGACTAATTAGCAAACAATCGCTAATTAATTGTTTGACTATTTACCTTATGGCACATACTGCAACTTACAAATTCTTGCGGGTGAGACTACAAGGCATATCCACTTGAAAAGAATTCTGTGGAATTTACGAGATGTACACGGTCAGACTTACGGCAAGAATGCACTGTCGTTCCAAGTCAGAAGCTAGAAATGGTTTTATTTAGGCATAAAATGAATTACAATAATTTGTGTATACAGGAGGAGGTCCCCTAGTCACGAGACTGTGGGACCTGTGGGACTTTTCCAAGTGGACATGCCTTGCGAAATCCCCAGCCACAATTTGTACATTGAAGTATTGGCTTCTTATGATACGATCAATAGATGTCGGGCCGCTCGGTTACCTTTCTTCTCCTTCATAAAATTGAAATATGTGTCATAAGGTAATTGCTTAAAAACTGAATGAGTGATTTGTTGTTGAATATTCAAATATGCGTTTCAATTTTTTTTTTCTTTGCGCATGTAATGTCTGCCTCCTCGAGTTGAGCAGCTCACGTACTAGAATTGTGCGATCTGCCACAGGCAATATATTTTTTTTAATTCTAAAAGTGTTCGTTGAAACACCCGGCAGATACAGCGGCCGCGGCGGCTACATTTGCGACGAGCATACAGTGCAAAGATCCCTCGTGTACTTAAATTTATATGGGCCGCGTTTTATAAGGGACACTAGATTATCAATATCAGATCGTGGGTCCCAGATTCTGGGTTCTAGAGTCCCCAGAATTACTTGTTCAATCCAGTGCAACAAAAGCCATGATGGTTTGTGTCAGCCAGTCACTGACGAAAACTGCCTACCTGTGTTCCAGAAAAAGGGCTCGCCAATTGTGCGCTAGGAATCCTTCAGTCACGCGTCGCGCGGAGGGCGATTAGAGGCGGACAATGAAAAAGAAAGAGAGGGAGGTGGGCGGCGCTTGTTTTTCCTCTTCTGGGTGGCTGACGTGACCAGTAGCTTTTCAAAATTCGTCATTGTGGCGTTCACGCTCAAAATTTCGAAACTACACCCAGCGAGCTATAAGCGACGTCGTAGCTGTAAGGCTACGAAATAATTTTTGACTACATGGGGTTCATTGAGGCGGCCGTAGTGTCGGACGCGCGAGTGTGTTTTTCTTCTTTTCTTTTTGATTTCGGCCCCACCGAAACGCGGACACCGCGACCGGAATCGACCCTGCGGGATGGCGCTCAGCAATGCCATACTTAACGCCATCGCCACTGAGTTATCTTGGTGGATAACGGGTGACGTGTAGCGAAAGTTTGAAGTGGTGTAGGCTCATCGCACCCTTTGCAAACGATAACTCAATGGCAGCAGCGTGGCTTTGAATACACGTCCTCACGCAAGCTACAGGCGCCGAACGCTGAGGCTAGCTGTCGTACTCCGTACATAACCTCACCAAAAGTAGATGATTCCACCCGGATAATATCAAATGTATAGGCCTCACTCGGAAAGACGGGCGGTCACGTAGATGTCGCGCACGAGCTCAACAGTGGATCGAGTGTAATTTCAGAGAAAGTAAAGCATTTCCTCCGTAAATACTCTCGGGATGAGTTTCAATTTCAGTGCAACCCAATAGCCAGTGTACTTCACGTCGGCTTAGGCGGCAGCGTTTAGGTAGCAATTCTTGCAGCGTTCGATCGGTGCGCCGCGCTGAGCAAGGAAAGTGTTTCAGCCTTGTTGCGACGCTTAGGAGACTCTACTCGTGCAGCAAGGCCAGCAACACGTGCACACGCAGGCCAACTAATTTTTAGCGCGGCGCATAGAAACTTGGTAACTTCTTACATAATTAAGCAATGATTAATTTGCAGGGCACCACTCGAGTACTTTTCAGGATGTTTTCTTTTTCTTTCTTTCTTTCTTTCTTTCTTTCTTTCTTTCTTTCTTTCGATCATACAGAGCTTTAAAATTCGCCTGTGGCAGATAGCGTAATTGTAGTCCTTGAGCTGGATTACTCGAAGCGACAGACATTACACGCCCCAAACATTCATATGCGTCATCGACTAACTTTTTAAAAGTATTACTAATTAACTTTCTAACTGATAATTTTGCGGCAGATATTGCAATGTAGGAATTGTATACCCGGTGAGTTTGCAAGGCGTATCCACTTGGAACGAATTCTGAGGATTGCACTGGACTTGAGCTATGTGCCGTGAAACTTGCGGTAAAAATGCACTGTATTGTTCCACCTGCATTTTTAACAAATCACCGTTTTGTTCACTGAAGCACAAAAGTAACTGGTACGCTCATGTAGTACTTCATTGTACACTTTGGGAATAAACATACTGAAACTGGTGGCACCCTCAAACTTCGTTTCAGGTGGATACGACTTTCAAACTCATAGGCTACAATTCGTAAGTTGCAATATGTGCCGAGTAGTAAGTAATAAAAAGTTAATTAGTGAATTTGTTAATTATTCAATTATGCATTTTTATTCCTCGTACAAATGATGTCTACACGTTTGAGTAATCCATCTCAAGGATTAGAATTGTGTTATCTGCCACAGAGGCAATTTTTGAAAGTTGTGTGATGTATGTATGTATGTATGTATGTATGTATGTATGTATGTATGTATGTATGTATGTATGTATGTATGTATGTATGTATGCATGCATGCATGCATGCATGTATGTATGTATGTATGTATGTATGTATGTATGTATGTATTGTATGTATGTATGTATGTATGTATGTATGTATGTATGTATGTATGTATGTATGTATGTATGTATGTATGTATGTATGTATGTATGTATGTATGTATGTATGTATGTATGTGGAAACACTCGGTATTATAGACTGCGCGCAGAACATGGACGCAGCGCCCATGTGTGTGCGTGAGCAATTACCTGGCGGCTTCAATAGCACCCCCGTCCTGTGGTCGTGCCCCTCGGACTCGTTTACGGCGCGTCCGATGATGTGCGGCTCATTTTCGGTGGAGACCACGCCCTCGTACTCTTCTGTGGCCTCCAGACGGGCGGCGCTTCCGACGTTGGCTGTGAAAGCGGCGCATGCGCAACAAGATCTTGTGAACGTGGTCTCTATATATGGCAAACGCTCGCGCTTGATTACGCGCCGGTAATAGTGGCAAGCACACACAAAAGAAAAAGACGTTACGTTAAAGAAAAAAAAAGAAAAAGGAAAAAAAGAAGCGCCATTTCGAAGATACCACCCGAGCTTATGTAGACACATCTTGTATTCGATGTACTTTTTCAAGGTTCCTAATCCTTACAATTTCCTATAAAAAATCCCTAGAGTGAACTCTGACGCTGAGATCGTTGAGCTCATGTTGCCATGTGCTCCGTACAAGAGGTAAAATTTATATGACGATCGAGACTAGGACGGCAAGGGGCAAGCTATACCAACTGCTTTATCACTGCCTGCTTTATCTTCCTCACGCAGGACTCGAGATCAAGCTGGCAATAATAGTCACGTAAACTGGAACCATGCATCTTGTGATGGTTAATTACTGGCTGAATATCCGCTGTTTTGTCATTGTGTTCTTGACTTTTTCAACTTTATTTTTCTTCTTTCTAACCAACAGGCATCTGCACACGCTTATTGGACCGCATCCCACGTATGGTCAGCGTTTCATTCACGATAGGCCAATTGGTGGTTTGCGCCTCGTCACCTTTGTCTGGTGTGTCCTATCGTGTTGCTAGTTTTTCTCGATTGTGTTCGACGCATTAAAGGATCAACGAGTTTCTCGCTTTATTCAACGTCTGTTCCATCGGCTACATCGTAAGCCAATTGGCACACATTAACGTGCTTTCTCTATACACATCACGTCCTTATACCGTTTACGGATGTGAGGGTGAGATTTACAGACCGATTTACGCACTCAAGGACCCTTAAGTGTCCTTTAGGGTGTAAGAAGTTCTTGGAAAGACGTAGTGTCGTGCGTCAGTGGTGGCTGCGCCCGAGCCTAGCAGATGCCGTCCAAAAGTCGACGTCATAGACGTCGTTTCGGGATCCCACAATCGCATCCGGCGTATTCAACCTACAATTCGATCCGATTCGATTAAAATATTTATTAGAAAGGATGTCCTGTGACCTAAGATGGTGGCAAGAGATCGGGTGAAAGGAAGGATTACCTGCCTTGTCAGCGAAGGACAGCAAAATGTTAATTCTTCTCGTGACGTCTTCTTGCGATTCAAAAGCTTTTGCAACTTTTGCAGGTTGGCGCTGCCACTGTACGGGCCGTGCGTTTGGACATCACCTATTGCCTGACGTCATGCTCCCTCTAGCATTTATCATGTCTCCGTACCAGCACCCATGCGCTCATGTCGTGACGTCATTACAGGAAAGCTAAATCAATTTAGGCGCGTTATTGTCTTTCTCTCTCTCGAAAGTTACGTATTTTGGCTGGCTCTTTCCTTCAATCCCCCGCATGGTTGAGGTATCTCAAGATCCGTTACCGTTGACGAACATGAACAGGTTGGATCCGATGAGAAAGAACACCAGCAGGCCGGCGACGGCGAAGAACAGTGGCGGTGTGCAGCTGCGGGTAAGAACAAATGCACTCATTAGGAAGAATTTGCCCGTATCAGCGCAAAAGCTCGTCCTAGCTAATATTAATTCCATCTTCTAGCTCTTCTTTCATTGTGAAAAAAACGTACAGTGCCATGGACAAGGACTGCGAGAGAGACAAACACTGCGCTGTTGATGAACATGAACAGCGCTGTGTTTGTCGTCTCCAGCAGTCCATGTCCTTGGCGCTGTACGTTGTTCTTACCGTGAATTACCAACTAGCCCAAGCAACCACCCTACTTCTTTTGTCGTGCGTTGGGTTTGTTTCCGAAGCCCCAATTTCTAAAAGTGTATCTCCAAATTTGCTGCGACAACGGTGAGCTGGCGCTTGATCGCCTTTCACGTGTACCACCTCGATGTCTTCTAAAAAGCTTGGCGCGTCTCGTAAGCTAGCGAAGAGATATAGGCCTCCAAGATCTCCGTTGTGTAACAACGCGCCGCACCTTAAGCTTTGGGAGGGGATGTCTCACCTTGACAATACGAGAGGCAAACATTTTACATATCCTCGTACGAAATATAATATCATCGTAAGGTACTATACGTGGGTTTCTGGCGGTACGTAGAACTCATTTGAACAGTACACCACATTAAACTGCATAAACACTGTCCCTGTTTGTGCCTTCAGTGAATTGATTTCGTTATGAGAGGTTCGTAAGCTGGAGAATAAAAGTAACATGTGTACTTACAATTTCACTGCGTAACAAAAGGGTCACAAACACACACTATTACTCTGTATCCGTCACTGCGCGACGCTTTAACACCGCCCTGAACTAGTACACGTGCCTACCTTTCTCATCAGTTACGATTATGGACGCCTGTGACGTGTACTCGCCCTCTGAAAAAATGAAAACCAAATTATGGTAGGTGCGTTAGAGCGACCTCGTCCTGCGCGCTAGAAGTCACGTTCGTAAAGCCGCTCAGGCGTCGTCTGATTGTGTTTTTTTTTTCTTTAGACTAAACATTCTTTTACAGGCTGTTAGCGTAGCGCACGTGAAACTTTTCCAAAGGAGTTGTAAGGCGTCGCTGACATATTGATTTGCCGCTATTGTCCTAAGTTTGGGAAGACAAATAAAAAAATGGTTATTTATTTTTGTTCACTGGTACCTTGTAAACACGGTTCTTTATATGGTAAATTTGGAGGCAGTCACTTTTTAAGGCACCCGTTCTCCAGAAGTTCTGAGATTCGCACTGAATTCGAGGCATTCATAATCTAGTTTCAGCTCGAAATGCAAATATTATCGAAACTGAGGGCGCCCGAAACGTCAGAAAGGCAGCCCCCCTTTTATGTCACACCGAAACGCCCTGCGACGAAGTGCGGAAAGAAGCTCGAATGCCAGCACGATACGGAAACTAGTGATAAGCGGATCGCTCGTGCTTGAAAAATTACTTACCGTTGTGCCTGGCTAGCATCAACCGTGACGGGCCACGATTGAAACTTCGTCGCGCACTTCGTCGCGCGCTTTGTCACGGAGTGTTTCCCTGTGACATAATAGCGGGGCTGCCTTTCTAGCGCTCCAGACGCACTCGATGCCGATATTGCCTGCACTGATCGTTAAAATTTGACCATGATTATCTAAAACAAAGTGCTATTTCCAGCAATGAAAAAAATTTTTATGGGGGTGCTAAAACAGGATGGCATTCAAATTAGCCACAGTGATCCAAGAAATGGGGGTACTTACTGAATTCTAATAACGGCACGCATTAACGAGTTTGTTATTCGGCTTCACAAATTCTTACGTCAATAACGCCAAACTATGCCCGCCTTACCTTAAATCTCTTATGCAATGACGCAACGTGCGCTACACTCATATACTTTTTAGTTTGACATCTGCATAGATTTAAAAATAAATGCTGCATATGCGGTGCTCGGTAACTTTCTACATTCTTTGTATAGAGGTCGAATTATACGGACATATATAGTGTAGGTGCTCTTCGTGCACCGTTTATGTAGCCGGTTTATGTGTTGGACGTTACGTATGTATATAAATCTACATTTATTACCGACTTGAGACGTCATTAACTAGTGCAAAAAAGATATCGGACGACAGTGAGAAGGGCACAGGACAGAACGCCAAACTTCAACTGAATTTTTACTGCAGACAAACATAGGATGCATGGGATGCGCGGAATCTCGATGCAAGGAAGCAACATTAATTTTCCCCCTTCCCCCTTTATCACAGAAGCTATGGGAAGAAATAGATGGACAGGTTACTCTCCAGATAGGAACGCACCTCCTTGGCGCTGGCCAGGAAGAGGGTGCTTACACCCGCTCTTTTGGTACGAAACGCTTCGTATATATCGACCTGCCTCTGGAGCCGCTGGAGCACGCGAGTGCTTTGAAACTGTGCGGTGTAGCTTTTCTGATCTCATCACCTACGGCATTGATGTCCACTAGCCGCTATTGCTCTGACAGCTGCCCTATGCTCCCTCAAGCGATCGTTTAAACTTCGACCCGTTTGACCAATATAGCACTTGGCGTACCTTAGCGTACCCTTATATATATATATATATATATATATATATATATATATATATATATATATATATATATATATATATGTATATGGCTTCATGTGGTTGCGTGCACTGCAAAATATGTGCCTAAGGACACTGCGGAGACCACCTCTACGACCTTACGACCATAGTATACGCATCACTGAAATATGCGCGTGTTTTCAAAAGGATCAAATGTCTGTCGCAGCAATTTTGCCCCACATACATAGAGTAGGGCTCCCTAGGGAAAAGCCTTAGAACAACATTCCGTCTAAGTAGTTCGTATAACTATAGTCGCACCAACTATAAGAAGAAACAGCTTTCGAGTTCAGCTGCTCGCTGCTGCAAATTCGCTTGCCGTGGATCGTGGGCACAACCCAGCTAAGAATGAAAAAAAAAAAGAAAGGAAGTTACAGCTAACACTGCGACGACGTAAACCGGAGCATGGGAGCACAGTGACGACGTGCCGCCAACATAACTCACCTTCATCTGCGGCCGTGATCGCAGGCTCCATCATGGCGGTCTGTTCGTTATCAGCATCTGAAGATACGAATGTATGGGGATGTCGAGAACACATCGGGCGTGTTCTTAGAACGATAACAGTTGAGAACGAGAAAGTTGGTAGTAGGGGGGGGGGGGGGGGGGGGGTTCCTGTTATTGAAAAGCAGGGATGAAGCACGGACACAAGTTTAGAACAAAGTGAAGTAGAAAGGTTGTTGGTGTCGTCCTTTCTGTTCTTACTTGTCTCGGTGTTTGCACGCCTTCCTTTCAGTGACGTGAGTAACGTGTTGTCAAAACATGTTTGACCAAATGCGATCCCGTATACTTATATCAACCGGTCCTAAATATTTATTACCTTACGAACGGTCTTTTCTCAACTAACATGGGGAAGGCGTCGGCGCTCCCTGCCTAATACGATACTAATGTCTAACGCACTCTATAGATAGTCGGCGAAATATGCGATAGCCTTAGCTACGCGCGAATAACGCTGGTAAAGTAAAGGAAGCGAAACAACGGCACTCTAAATAACCAACGCGACATGTGCTGTTACCACTGGCTTTTTTACTAGCGTGCCTAACAGCCAACCTCGCCAGGCCTCGCTATCAGGTCGTTTTGGAACTCTGCAACATCATTCGCGGAAAACCGAGGTAATCGCAACGCGAATAATACCTGTAAATGTGGCGATTCGCTCGTTTCTTTTTTAACTTCCTCGCTAACATGGCAGTTAACTATCCGGCTCGTCATTTCTCGAAAAAAAAAATGATTATCCGCGCTTACCCATAGCTGGCACCGGATGATCCGTAACGGCTGAAGGCGTGAGAGAAAACTTCTTCTTCTAATTAATGCAGCGCTCGTGACGAGAGCCGACTTTCCCACGTCATCGACGTTTTCTTTTAAAAAATGGAAAGGAAACGCGCTCTTTTGAAACACGAATACGTTTTGTGCTGATGTGTCGATCGCGGGTTTTAACTAACCGCGGTTTCGGTTTCAGTGACAATGTAGTGCGTCGATGACACCACACCTGACCTCGGCGAAAATCTGAGCCATCCACGCTTGTAATAATACTTTGGTGACAAAAGAAATACTCCCTTGTTAGATGCTGCATATCATGTGTCGTCGTCGTCACAATTAGCCTATATTTAGCTTTGTAATGCCAAACGTAATATATATATAAATATATCGAAACGAGAAGAAAGGGGGTTAACCGAGGGGCCCGATTTTTATTAGTTATATCATAAGAAGCCAACAACCGCTGACACCAAGGACAACAAGGGGAAATCAGTGTTTGGTATATAAGGCGCACTTTGTTGAACTAATTAGTGACCACTTATCTGCCATTACTTATCCACCACTTATCTGCGTGGACGCAGCTACATACCGAGACGGCAAGGCTTTTGCGGTTTCCGTCGTGGACACGCGGGGGAAAGTCATCAACTGTGCTTCCGTCCGGGCGACAAACCCCGAGGTGGCCGAGCAAGTGGTCGTCAGTGCATTACAGAAAGGCCGGGTAGCCCGGCAGGCAAGTCAAATTCTGAAAGGCGCCAAACACGGCGACACCTCCATACACTCCACCCTTTGGTTCCCTGCACACGTCGGGGCGATTGAGGGGGTTCCTCTGAACCTGAACGAGCCTGCCCACGAGGCTGCGCGTGGCTTTACCGACCGCGCTGCCCTCGCATCGGGCGACTCTGTCTCCGGACACAGAGACGCTCCTACAACGCACAATGAACTTACTAAATTCTTTTACTTAGAGAGAAGGGTTTTCCCGCCGCCTCACTCCAAGCTAAGCAGGCCGTAGGCGCTCACACTTAGACTCCTGCAAGCTAACTCCTACCTAAATCCGGCATCCCTTAATAGAATATATCCCGAGATTTATCCGAATTGTTCTTGCATGGCCTGTGGTGAGGTTGTTACTTTGCTTCATATGCTCTGGGAGTGCGGGTCACTGGGCCCGAAGTTCACCACGGAAGAGTCGGACGCGCTCCTGCGAAGTCCCGTCTTTGAGGACAAAATCCTGGCCGTCCAGCGCGCCCGCGATCGGGCCGGCAGGCTAGATCTGTCAGTCCCGTCGTGGGATTAGCCGGGTGCGCGTTTTATCGCGCTTTGCTGGACCAAATACAAGTTTATTCACTCACTCACTCACTCACACACACACTCACTCACTCACTCACTCACTCACTCACTCACTCACTCACTCACTCACTCACTCACTCACTCACTCACAATGAACCCGCATCTTGCGGTACATTCAAACAATGTAAAATTGTAGAGAGAGAATTGAATAGCTGAGCTATGAGGTCCCAATCGTAGAGCACCCATACACTGTAGCAACAAACATCAGAACAACGTCTTTTGGCTGTGTTCGGGTGAGATAGATAGATAGATAGATAGATAGATAGATAGATAGATAGATAGATAGATAGATAGATAGATAGATAGATAGATAGATAGATAGACAGATAGATAGATAGATAGATAGATAGATAGATAGATAGATAGATAGATAGATAGATAGATAGATAGATAGATAGATAGATAGATAGATAGATAGATAGATAGATAGATAGATAGATAGATAGATAGATAGATAGATAGATAGATAGATAGATAGATAGAAAGGAAGCCGCAGAATAACAGGAAGAAAAGAAACCCTTCTGTGGTGACGTGGTAAGAGTACCTGACTTGTGAGTGACAGGATGTGAGTTCGGATCCTACTTTCCGGCACCTTTTTCTTTAGCTCTAATTTTGTTATCAGATCATAAATGCCTAATTTTAATAATTCCACCTTTGCGGAGCATCGGAAAGAATGACCGTTGCTCCCTTGAGGAGCATCGGAAAAGGGCAAATGTTAGTCCTCGAAGGAGTAACCGCATGGGCAGTAACAATTCATCCCCTCGCACTTACCCCCACGGGGAGGAATGATTATGGCAGACCAGTACCCCACCTACAGAAGCAACCTCAATACCCCATTTCGTCCTTTTCTTCTTAGAGTGTATATTAGCTGTCCGTCTGGTGACTTTTCACTGGAGGACGCAAGCATACAAAAGGTGCTTACAATTATTGTTTATAACGAAACTGACCTACTAGACGACTGCAATCGTTGGATGTCAGATAAGTTGTCGGAGACGTTATTGCTGTGCCTGCACAATGCAGAGTGTTGGGCATTTCAAATTTTTTTTTTGTTGTTGTTGTTGTTGTCACGTAGCAAATCTTCCTACTAAAAAAAAGAAAAACAAAGAAATAAAGAAAACTCTGCAGGGTCGTAGATTTCAAGGTTGATCTTCAATATCCCTGTCTTACAAAATATAAACTACATAATCTGGAAGACTGGAGCACGACGCATGGATTTATTCGCCGACGGCATGCGAAGTGAACCTAGTGGAAATACTGCGAACCTGCCTGGCCGTAGATCCCGTTCACTCGGCAACAGCTGCTCGCCCAAAATTCAGGCTGTCCGCGAGTAACTCTATCCGTGTTTTCATCCCGAATGTCCATTAACTGCCCCCAGATTATACATTTATGCAATTTCCTGAAGCAGAAATTTTCTGTGGCAAGTCTGAAGTCTGTTATTTTGCCGAATTTTGTAATAATTTGGAAAATTTCCTGCACGACACGAAAACAAAAGCAGAAGAAGAAAAAAGAAAACGAAAAAACGTCAAGTTCTCCCAGGCAGCCAAGCGACGAAGAGGGGTGAATGACGCTGCTTATTGGGCCGAACTTGGGCCAGAAAAGGAAAAATTTCGGCAGTACTATAATGCCAGTACTGGCACTATAGTCGGCGATGGGGGGCACCCGCCGTGGTTACTTAGTGGCTATGGTGTCGCGCTGCTGAGCGTGAGGTCGCGGGATCGAATCCCGGCCACGGGGGCAGTGTTTCGATGGGGGCGAAATGCACAAATGCCCGTGCACGTAGATTTAGGTGCACCTTAAGGAACCCACAGGTGGTACAAATTATTGTACCAGGTGGTACAGTGGCTCCATTTCGGCATGCCAAATGATAAGGCCGTGGTTTTGATGAAACCCCATATTTGGATTTTTCTTTTTATCGTCGGATCCAATGACCATGCGGAAATCTGTCTGCCATGTTTATACCTGTACACGATGCATCACTGCAAGTTCAAAAGCCGTCGATCATTTGATTTGCGACGTCTTTGTGGTGCTTGCGTCGATTCGAAAATGTACTTTGCACGAGCAAAGCAACGACGCTTTGTTACAAGTACCCCTTTTAGCATGTCTAATTTAAAGTGTATTCTGCTTCTGTTTTGGTAACTTGGTTTGGCGTTATTTTGTTCGTTTTGTGTGAGAGCTCCAAAAGCTGTGCATAATATTCACAAGTTAGAGTAAATCTGCTTACCTCTTTCTTTTTAATGTATGGCTTCCTCTTCATCACTGTGCCTCAATTCCTCATTGTTGCTGTAAACCCTGTACATGTCTGTCAGAAATGTCATGCTATGGTATGTTGACATAGTGTCGAGGGAGCATTCCCCATGTCCAGCTACTAAATGCAGTAACATTTAGTAAACATTCCTTCCTTTCATGTAAAGGAATGAATAAATGGAACAGAATTGAATTCGACTATGTGGGATAAAACTGTGCTGTACAAAGCTTTACGACCAAAAACAAGCGGAACAACGGCGTGGCGGACGGCACTATATGCGGGGAGAAATGGTGCGGGACAATATCATTTAGGACAAGACTACGTGGTGACAATAATACAATGCGGCACTAAATCTCTCGCAACAAAAATATGCCGGATGAATATTTAATTTGCAGGGTATGCGGGACGAAGTTATGCGGGGCATAATTATGCGGGACGAAGGTACGGGCGATAATGATATGCGGAACAAAGTATCACGCAACAAAGATGTGCCGAACGAAAACTAAATAGACGTAGTATGCAGGACAAAGCTATGCCGGACAAAATTATGCGGGACACTATGCGGTACAAAACTATGAGAGAGATATCCGCGATACAAATACACATTAACAACCTTCACCGCGACTTTCTTTCTGGCACGGATCTTCGACCGTCCGGTGTCTCTCTAGCTTATTACATGCAGAAGAAAAACAAAATAAAAAAAAGAAAGCAATAGAATATGGCCGCTGATTGAGTTGGCGGCCTGTTATAATATATCTCGTCCTGTTGCATTGTGTGGCAAGCTTCATTCGTTATTTTCACTTCTGCATCGCTCGGCTTAAATTTAGATCTCGTCAAATGCATACTGACATCAAACACCGTCTTCACTGTGCAACTCTGGTACAGCTGTACAAAAGCAGACAAAGAGCGTAAAAGAAAAGTCTACTTCGAACAATTAGCAATGAAACAAAGTGACGTCCGCGGCAGGACTCGAACCTGCAATCTTCTGATCCGAAGTCAGACGCCTTATCCATTAGGCCACGCGGACCACGTCAGCGGAACGGAATAAGTATCCCCAAGGTGTTGAATGCCTTGCTCCTCGGCATTTTGGATTTTTATAATATTTGCATACGTAACTAGACTTCCGTCGTATTTAAAATTCGTAAGCAGCTTGCTTGCTTTACTTGAATACTGATCCTTTTCAACATGCATAGCGTTAGTACATGCACGTCGCGTGTGGAAGAGCGTTACACGTACTGGAAGTCTTGTAGTAATTAGGCGCCATTGCTTGCACGAAAAAACAACATAAATGTCGTTTGGGGCTTATATTGGTGAGCCCGATATCCTTCTAAATTGAGCTGCATACCCTTTTGTGTTATTCCTCACACCGCGATCCATTCCAAACATTTTCCCTAAACTTTCCCATTCGTCAGACACTTAGCGCTCTAGGAAGAAGTCCTGCGCCCCTTGCTCATCAATAAATATGTTTAGAGACCCTTTCGAATACGTTTAGAATTATGTTTAGAAATATGTTTAGGTGACAACAACAAGGACAATACCAATAAAGATGACAATACCGAAAACGAGAGGTGACAACTTTGTGGTGCCCAGTGTTCTCTGGAGATATACAGTATCTAAGATGTCGTCATAATGCCTAAATGAGTAAAATGAAGAGATTTATGAAAAAGAAAACACATAAGCGTCAATTAGAACGGCCCAGGGATGCCCCTTATCCCTCCTTCCTTGAGCTTCTCCATATAAGGGGAGGAGGGAGGGGGGGCATGTTCCGGGCTGCATAGTTTAGGCAACCAAATTACCCACTGTGACAAAGGAGAACCTTCAAAGGAGATTATATTTTTACAAAGAAAGTGAACGCTTCTCCTCCCCGGATACCGGGTGACGCCGTCTGGGTCGGGGACTCCGGGAAAATGGCGACCACTAAGTCACTTAATTGCGACCGTACTCAAACACACAGAAAAAAAAAGCAATGTGCATCGAGAAAGAATGGAGTTAACTTCCCAAACGTAGTATAAAATGCTCTGTTCAAATTATGTATAGTGTTACGTTTCGCCTACAACGCGCGGTAATGCCGGCGCGGATGCAACGGACGCCGGGGCTTTGTTCAAAACGGCGGACATTTTGGCCTGTTCGACGCCGCCGCAACGCCTACCCGCCAAGCGTGTCCAGGCGTGTTTCAGTGCCACGTGTCTTCGTGTGTGCGTGTGTGTGTGTGTGCCCTCGCTTGTCAAAGCGCGGCAGCCGGGGAGCGGAGTTCCCCGAATGAGGAGCCTGGACGTCTCTCGGCTCAACTGTTCACGCCGTCGTGTGGGTGAAGGTTGGCGATGCGTCACTACACTCGGTTCAGCAGGTCTCTCGGCCCGACAGTTCGCGCCGTCGTGGGCTCCTGCTGCGCCGTCCCGTGACCTTCATCCCGTGACCTTCCCTCCTTCCCTTTTGGACCGCGACGCCGGGAGTATAAGAGCAGCTGCCCCCGGACGCCAAGAGAGAGGCTCCGATTTGTACTATTGAGTTACGTGCTCTCCCGTCTCTCCACTTCGGTCGACCTGACCGGCCGCTCTTTTGCTATGTTAGAATAAACAAGTTGTTCTGTTACCAGTCTTCTCTTGCTTTGCCGGGACCTTCGGATGCTTCCAGTGCCCCAGGCCGCCAGGCCAACGCTACCCTTGGGGCTTGCGACCCATTGGCAATAACGGGCGTCAGCACCGAGACCCCAACAACTCGTGCCAGCGGTACGATTACAACATCTGGTTGCCAGCGGTGAGATCGCGACAACGGAGGCCAGCAGCGAAGAGATGCGGTTGACTGTATGCTGAGCAGCACAACGACCATCCGGGAGCAGCGCAACGAGCCCTGTGTGATGACTGGTTGCCTGCAGCGGAACGACTGCGCTGAAGTCTTGACTGCGAGGTTTGGTGAGTGCGGGACTTTCTTCTTCTGAGTTTTGCCAGGCTTTTGTTAAAGTTAGAAACAGAGCTGGTAATTGTGGTTGTCGTTGCTACCGGGTTAGTTTGCGGCAAGACAATAGTAGGCAGTAGAGAAAGCAGCATTCAGAGCAGCCATGGATTTGAAGTCGTTGCGCAAACCGAAATTGTTGGAGCTTGCGAGAGAGTTGGGTCTGGATGTCTCAGACAAACTCAGAAAACCAGAACTGCTAAGGGCTATTCTTGAGTTAGAAGCTGAGGATGACGAGCTGTCGGAATGCCTTGAGACCATTGAGGAGAGGGAGGAGCAAAAAGAGAAACAGGAGCGCGAACGTAAAGAACAAAAAGAGAAACAGGAGCGCGAACTTAAAGAACAGAAAGAGAAAGATGAGCGCGAACGTAAAGAACAGAAAGAGAAAGATGAGCGTGAACTTAAAGAACAAAAAGAGAAAGAAAAAGAAGAGCGCGACCGTCAACACGCGTTGGAAATGAAGCGTCTCGAGTTAGAGATGGAACGCGCTCGTAATGGAAGTCAGGCACACGGTGCAGGAGAACGAGTATTGTTCAAAATGACTGACCTGATGCGGCCGTTTAAGCTTGGAGAGGACATTGGTTTGTTCCTGGTTAACTTTGAGCGAACGTGCGAGAAGCAGGGGTTCTCTCGGGAAACGTGGCCACAGCGCTTGCTCACTTTGCTACCCGGCGAGGCGGCCGACGTAGTCGCTCGCTTGGAGAGAGAGGAGGCAGAGGATTTCGACAAAGTGAAATCGAGTCTGCTAAAAAAGTACCGGCTGTCAGCGGAGGCGTTCCGTCGGAAGTTTCGGGAAAATGAGAAAGGCAGAAGTGAGTCATATACAGAGTTTGCGTACAGGCTTATGTCAAACATGCAGGAGTGGCTCAAAGAAGAGAAAGCGTTTGGTGACCACGAGAAAGTTCTGCAGTGTTTCGGGCTAGAACAGTTTTATAGTCGGTTACCTGAGAACGTGCGGTACTGGGTCTTGGATAGGCCAGACGTTAGTACGGTGGCTAGAGCCGCTGAGTTAGCCGAGGAGTTTGTGACGCGTCGGGCTCGCGGAGCTAAGGACGGTCAAAAGGGTGAATTTGGCTCCAAGTTTGAGAGGCCGAAGTTCACACCCAGGAGAGCAAAGGGGGATACACGTAGTGCGGATGCGAGTGAAAGCAGTCCGACCGAACGTGAGGAGACGGCGGCAACCGAAGCCGAACGCAGAAAGCGGTTCGAGATGAGGCAAGCGCGCCTGTGTTATACGTGCCAGAAGCCGGGTCACTTTTCGGCGCAGTGCCCAGAAACAAAACCAAAAGTCGTGTTTTTTTCATTAGGCAGCACTGACGAGAACATCAAGCTTCTCGAGCCTTACATGCGAGACCTCCTCGTGAACGGGAAAGAGTGCCGAGTGCTTCGCGATACCGCAGCTACGATGGATGTAGTTCATCCCTCTTACGTAGAACCCGATATGTTCACGGGCGAGTGCGCATGGATCAAGCAAGCAGTGGAAGCTCATAGCGTGTGTCTGCCGGTAGCAAAAGTGCTTATTGAAGGACCTTTCGGAGCACTTGAGACGGAGGCCGCAGTGTCATCTATGCTGCCCCCCCAGTACCCGTACCTATTTTCGAACAGGTCCGATCACCTCCTGCGCGAGAAGGGGCTTTTGTTTGGTGAGGCTAGCGTTCAGGCCTTAACCAGATCGAAGGTTCGGGAGCTCGCTGCAAAGGCGGTAGTTGCGGGGCCGACGTTGTTGAACGATGAGAAAGGGTCAGAGGCGCAGCAAGCTGGTATTCAGAGCACGCCCGAACGGGATAAAATTGAGCCTGTAGCGTTAAAGGCACCAGATACTGGAGAGGAAATTCCCGATGCGGGAAAGTTAGAAGAGCTTCCGGTCGAGCTTCCGGGACTAGGCTCAGTGACAAACAGGAAAGACGCCGATCAAGTCATTAGTGACTTAATAAGTAAAGCATCGCTGTCGCCTGAGCAGAAAACCGAACTACACCAGCTCTTACAAGAGTTTCAAGGTCTGTTCTCTGAGAGGCCTGGTAGGACTTCTGTCCTTACTCATGACATAGAACTTACCTCCCCAGAGCCAGTACGATCCAAGGCGTACCGGGTGTCACCCCGCCAGAGCGATATTATGGAGGCTGAGGTAAAGAAAATGCTACAGCTCGGTGTTATTGAAGCGGGTGAGAGTGATTATACCTCCCCTTTGATTTTAGTTGAGGTACCGGGCAAGGAACCTCGTCCTTGCGTCGACTACCGCAGGCTTAATTCCATCACTAAGGATCAAATTTATCCGATCCCTAACATCGAGGAGCGCCTTGAGAGAGTGAGTAGCGCTCAGTTTATTTCCACCCTAGATCTTGTCAGGGGTTATTGGCAGGTTCCACTTACAGAAGAGGCTAGTAGGTATGCGGCGTTCATTTCACCAATGGGGACATTCCGTCCTAAAGTTTTGAGTTTTGGTTTGAAGAACGCGCCATACTGCTTTTCAAGCCTCATGGATAAAGTGTTGCGGGGACAGCAAGAATTCGCTTTACCGTATCTAGACGACGTAGCGATATTCTCCGCATCCTGGCCGGAACATATGGCGCACTTGCGGGCAGTGCTAACCCGCCTGCGCGATGCGGGCTTGACAGTCAAAGCTCCCAAGTGCCAGTTAGCACAGGCCGAGGTTGTCTACCTCGGACACGTGATTGGTCGGGGTCGACGCCGCCCCTCTGAAATAAAGGTGGCCGCTGTGCGAGACTTCCCGCAACCGCGCACGAAGACCGATATTCGGTCGTTCTTAGGTGTCGCCGGCTACTATCAGAGGTACATCCCCAGGTACTCTGATATCGCGGTCCCCTTGACGGATGCTCTAAGAAAGACAGAGCCGCAAACAGTCGTCTGGGAGGAGACGAAGGAAAGGGCTTTTAGCGCCCTAAAGAGCGCCCTAACAAGCCAGCCGGTGCTACGATCGCCCGACTACACAAAAGGGTTCGTTGTTCAGTGTGATGCTAGTGAGCGAGGCATGGGCGTTGTACTGTGCCAACGGGAAAATGGAGAAGTAGAACACCCCGTCCTGTATGCTAGTCGTAAGCTGACGAGTCGTGAGCAGGCGTATAGCGCCACCGAGAAAGAGTGTGCGTGTATCGTGTGGGCCGTTCAGAAATTGTCATGTTACCTAGCCGGCTCGAGGTTTATCATTGAAACGGATCACTGCCCTCTCCAATGGCTGCAGACCATCTCTCCCAAAAATGGCCGCCTCCTGCGCTGGAGCCTCGCTTTGCAACAATATTCCTTTGAGGTGCGTTACAAAAAGGGGAGTCTCAACGGTAACGCCGATGGCTTAAGTCGAAGCCCCTAACGTGAGAATCAGCCTCAAAATTGCTTGTTACTGATGTTTTTCTTCCTGAGGCAGGATTTTTAACTATTGCTTTTGTGTAGTGTTTCAAAGTGATGATGTGCTTTTTAGTGCAATTTTTCCGATTTGTGGACGCGTTCTGAGTGCTGCTAAACTACTGTAAGGAACTAGGCAGCAGTATAAAAGGAGAAAGAGCCTGGCAGGGCTTAGTGAGGGTTGTGCCGTGCTTGCTGACTGAGCGGTTGACTTTCAGGCGTGGTTCTAACGCTTGCCGGAAACGAGAACAAAAATGTCAACTCTCCCGAAGTCACTTTGCAGTGTCCTGTGTGCACCTGAACGTGAGAACGAGGCCTTCTCCGTGCACTGCGCTCAAGAAACGCCAAAGGACGCCCGACTTCGGT